>NC_036857.1:37779906-37786517 GCF_002910315.2 Salvelinus sp. IW2-2015
GCTGCAATTGACCCAGCTGCGCTGCGCTTCAGCACATAGATGGATAGGCCTGACATCTCCCTGTTAAATTCTCTGATACAGAGCAGTATTCATGCGGGTTCCGTCCATTAAGGCAAGTCATCCAGGTCCTAAGGCAAGCAAAGCATCCCTAAAACCGTCACACTCACCACCACCATGCTTGACCGTTGGTACAAGTTCTACTCTTGAGTGCTTGCGAATTGTATATGCTCACTCTCTCACCAGCACACATACATGAGACCATACTACTACTCACCAATCTCTCCTCTTTTTTTACAGGTTAACACTTTTTTGGTTACTACATGATTCCATATGTTTTATTTCATAGTTCATAGTATTATTCTACATTTAAAAAATAAAGAAAAACCCTGGAATGAGTAGGTGTGTCCAAACCTTTGACTGGTACTGTATATCTCATCAATCGACATACAATACTCCATAATGACAAWGCGAAAACAGGTTTTTAGAAATGTTTTCTAATTWGGCCTTACTGAGGAGCTCAGTGACATTCAACRTGGCACTGTCATTGAATGCCACCTTTCCAACAAGTCAGTTTGTCAAACTTCTGAGTTTTGGTTGAAGATCTGATAACATTCAGTATCAAAAATATGCTAAAATAGAGAAAATCAGTAAGTGGGCAAATACTTTTTCACGGCACTGTATATCACCTTATGTGCTATGTATAATCCTTTATCATGCACGACATAACATTAACAAGAGGATATCTACTCATAGGAAGTGTCTCCAAAAATCCCTACAAAATGTATAAATAGTAAATACAATGCACCAAAACCWTTCTAAATAGTTTAATTTGTGTTGTCAGAAAGGCTTGGGGGGAGACTTCCAACTCACCTTAGCTTTCCCGTTGACTAGCACTCCGAGGTTCCCAGGGTAGTCGGCRTTCCGGATGTCCAGGTCGTGAGGCGACACGTACAGCTTCCTGTTCCCTGGGCCGAAGAACTGCATCTCCGTCAGCCCTACCTGGCACCTGTTCCCCCAGTTACTCAGGATCTCCATGGTGACGTACACGGTGGGTGGTGCCTCCACCGAGACCCGCCTCCTCTGCCACCATGACAACGACAGAACTTCACGAGTCAAGCCAACCGTCACTTCATAAAGTACATCATAGAAATAGAACACTATTATATCTCCCTTTGTGTGTGTGTGTTTGGTGTTTTCGTGTGTCTCTCTCTCTCTCTCTCTCTCTCTCTCTCTCTGTATTTAGCCTTCACTGTCTGTCTCACCTATTTACTCACCGGTGGTTTGCTGTTATCCGTCTTCACTGTCTGAGGGATTTCAAAGTTTGTGCCTGCCTCTAGTTTCTCCAACGCCTTYAGTAGTCTCTGCTKTTGCCTGAAAGAAAACGATTACTCATCAATTCTTTCACCACATCAATAGTCTTTGACCTGGCTCTTGGTGATTATCTATGGAAATGGATGCATGGTCACTGACAGTTCTTGAAGACTCCCTACAGCTTTGTTGACTAAACCTGCTTCAAGGTCAGAGAGGTTAGGTTATCACTTACAGGTTTCTGATCGTTAGAGAGCCTCGATCGGAGGTATACAATTACTGGTGCTCTGGCGCCGCCCATCCAAGACATTACCACGAGTTTTGTACTGTACTGCAGTCTGTTCATGGTGTTATTATCCCAGCATAGTACACAAGCATGACRGAGTTAGTTATGCCAGTGTCTTTCTAAACTGTCACCAGTTAAGACTATGTCTGGCCACTTCCCGATACGCAAACTARCATACCTTATAGATGATTTCATTCTCTGTAGTATGCTATTGTGGATACTATTGGAACATAGTCATTCAATGTTTTTTCCTTTGTGACAGTCAAGGATAGTCAAGAGATTAGTATAGACCCGGATCATGAGATTAGTATAGACATGGATCATGAGATTAGTATAGACCCGGATTTGACACCCCTGGTACAGACTTAGATAGTAACTTAGATTTCTGTCCTTATTCCTCTCTATATGCATAGAGTGTAGTGACAGCAGTGTGTAATGTTGCAGTACACTACCTGGGATCCATGAGGGTGACTCTCTGCATGGCTCTGGTCACCCCACTTTCATCTTTGTCGTCATCGTCGTCACGCAGCGAGCCGTTCATCATCTGGTATCCCATCACCTGTGGATTTACAATGGAGGAGCACAATGGAGTTAGACCTAGCGAGGATAATAGCCTAACTAGATTCAACTAAATGTAGAAAAGATTAGAAAATAAGAGAGACAGGGATAGGCTAGACTGTAAAACATCAATCACAGCAGACAGGTCACAAGAAGACATCACAACCCACTAGTTGACCCAGCACAGCACACTCTGGTTGTGCCCATAGAAATATCATTACATTCATTCATTCATTCTATTTCTATGGTTGTTATCTGTCCTACCGGGGTGCGGCTGAAGGCCCTGGGCTCGGGGCTCTGCAGTGGGCTGTTCTCTCTCTGCAGGGCCTGGAGCACCCTGCACGCCGTATCCTCAGAGTCGCGCTCCTCCGAGTCGCGCTCCTCCGAGTCGCGCTCCTCTTGGGAGGCCTTCCTTGCTGCAGACAGGGGGCGCTCTACATGATTCCACGGCCCTGAGAGAGCAAGTGGGGTCAGAGGGTAAGAGAGAGAGAGAGAGGGAAGGAAAGAAAGAGTCATACTCTTGAAACACAGTTCAGGGACCATTGTACACTTGACTGTTGTTTACTATGCAACAGCTATTTTCTAATAAGGCCTCTTTGGTTTACGAATGACATGAATACAGGGCAGAACATACGTTGAGGATCTCTGCCATCCCTGCACTCTTTTGAAGAGGGCCTGTCCAGAGTTTTGCTCTTCACCAGCAGAGGCTTGGCGGGTATGTAGGTCTCCAGGTTGTCTTTCCTCTTGGCCGACAGCGAACGCTCGATCTTACGGCCTGCAACATAATGGAAAAAAGGTAAAGAAAGGTCAAAGAATAGAGACAATCTGAAGCAAATGCCAGGCTCAATAAAATCTCTATAAGTGCCGTCCTCTACTTGTCTCCTTCCTTTCAACTGCAATGATATAAAAGACCTGGTGGGTAACTCCTCAGTAGGCAGCCACCGTATTACTTTCACCTATCTTTTCATTTCAGATCAGTGCAAATAAAGGGGGGGACAAGGAAAGGTAGCCACTATAGTTGATTGTTAAGATGCACCCCTGGCTGAAAAACATTACTGTATATCGTAATCCATACAGGATATCGTAATCCATATTGTTGGAGTACCTTTAGGAGAGGGCCCAAAGTCCAGCACTATAAGGTCTGCAGGGTCATGAAGGCAGCCTTTGGGCACAGTGGCTCGCGGATGGTTTATGTTAGTAGATGTTTTGTTGGAGGAGGAAGGAGGCAGACCTAGCTCTTCCAGGCTCTCCGTGCTCTCCTCCCTCTCAATCTGCTCCTCCACCCACTCCTCGTCTGACTCCTCCCCCGCCGACCCCCGGCTGCAGCTGCGTCGCCGCACGCTCACCTCCAGGCTCCGTCGAAGCACCTGAGCACCAAAAAACACCAGGGGTATGTATGTTTAATTGAGTTGAAATGGTAATGAAAAGTACATGCATTTCCTCCTCTGTTTCAAAATGTTTTCATCCCGTTTTGTGACCAAATGAACACTACTCAGCTCTCACGTCACTGCATTGTATGTAACACTAACCACAAACAAGGTTAACACTGAGCTATAACGCAAGTTGAAGAAACAGGGCAGTTCTACATTTTACGTGCCATGATTTATATCGCTCTGAAGGGGAGTGTCTGCTTGACGTAAAAAGGAAATGAAAAATGTTGTAAATTAACACTAAAATCAGCGCACTCCGGATAGAAATCTATGATTTACGGCAACATATAATCTGGTGATATGTAAATGGTGAAGATTGCTGTATTTCTTGCACTTTGGTTGCCCGGATCAGTGTCTTGGACACTATCTTAGGGAGAGAGAAGAGGGAAAAGAGGGAGAGAGAGAGAAGAGGAAGCAGAGGAGGGAGAGAAAAAAAAACAGCCGATCTCTCACCTTGACCTCGTTAATGTTGAGTAGGACACGTTCGCTTTGATGTTCAGGCTCCGCCTGGCTACCTCCTCGGCCATCAGCCCTGGAGCCAAACGAACGTGACACCTTAMAGGATTCTCGCCGGGAGTGGGGACTATGAGGAGAGCGTGGACTCGACCGCTGGAGAGGAACAGGGTGAATACAGAGCAGAGTGAGATGCAATCATGCAAACCCAGACTGACAGCTGCATTTGACACATACAGATACTGGCACACACCATCGAAATGTGGCAGAAAGAACAGTAAACCCCCACGCACGCTCGAGCCTGATGGGCATTGTTCTCTTCCTACTTTACCTCCATCTCTATGCTGTCGTAGGGTTCAAAGTCTTCAGAGTACCGTCTCTCTGGAGATATCCGCAAACAGGGTCCTTATATTGATCGAGTTCTGCAAAGATGAAAATAGAAAACACAATATTATTCACAACACAAACAGTACATTCTATTCCATTTGTGAGGAAATGTCTATGATCATGGATTTGTTCACTAGATCTATCCAACCATACATCAGGGTTAGGCTGTGTAAAGACCATTAGAAATAGAATGACTAGATTATATTTCTATGGTGTAGACTAGAATGGCTGTACCTGAACCCATTCTCTCCTCTGCACTTTTCCCAGGGCAGTGAGACTCTTCTTCCTGCTGTTCACCTCCAGATTGTGGATTTCCTACTCTGCTAGCTGCGAACCCCTTCTGGAGGCATCTGGTGATGAGTCAGAGGCAGAGAGCGCAAAGTCACTGCACATGAGCAGTCAAGTCCGCCGTCAAATGAAGAGCAGAGGTTCCATAGCRCAGATGGTTCCATAGCGCACAGAGGGGGGGAAATGGGCGCAGGTTATAACTGTCACTATCATTTATTCAACGGCCGAGGGCATAGGATTATATCATGCTAACTGAGGGGTGAGGTGGTGTTCTGCTGGTAATGTGCCACAAGGACGCTACGAAGATTAGTGTAGTCATAAAGTATTTATAAACAGGGACGTAATCTACAATAGCCTAACAAGGATTTAGTATTGTAGMAAAGATGGTTTGTAGTCTATACTCAGTCCTGCATGCTGTGTACCAGCCATGTGTGTAGCTCTCAGAGCGGGCGGTGGCGAAGTGACAGACTTCTGGTTGGGTCTCTTGGTCTGCTTGCTAGCGTTAGCATTAGCCCCATTCAGATAGATGGAGAAGCCCTGCTCCAGACAATCTAGCTCAATCTCCTTTGGCTCTTTAGTTTTCAGTCTCTTTAAGATCCTATGGGTTAAAGGTCAAAGGGTTATCATCACTAGGAAATAAACACATTTTCATAATAAGTGGTTTATGAATCTTTGAAAATTAGATTAAAAAAAATACGTTTTAAGTCTGTTTTCATGTTTTTTGTATGCATGTGAGAGAGCATAATATTATATATGCAAGCAGGTCAAACGAGCGGAGCCTAATCCCTAGAAACCAAAATGCCCTCACAGTTTGCGTATCTGTGTCACTCATACATCATTTGTGTCACTCAATCTCTCAGCACAAGGACCTAATCAAAGTCTACCGTATCTATAAATTTAAGTATTAGACTACTGACAGTCAGCTACTGTGTCCTCTAAGTGTACCTGAAACTGCCTCTCCAGATAACCGAAACAGTTCTTTCACCCTCTCTTTCTCCCGGGACGGCACAACCGTTACATGATATGGCCATAACTTGTATGCACCAAACATTGAATCTCATAGGACTGAGTTTGTTTCAAATGTACATTGAATCGGATCATTCCAATCAATCAGGCGAGGGCATATGCGGGATGCTAACCCCCCACAGCGATGGCTTTGGCCTCCATGAATCAAAACCCAACCTAACGAACTTAATATTTGCCCAAAATTAATCTGGAGGGATTCCTGCCTCCAGGTTTCCTTTTTCCAAGGCTATACGGAGGTGCTCTAGCAAACTAACAGCAGCCGACCTGAGGAACGTACTTCATCCCAACCTGGAACTGAGGAGTAGTGCTTGTCTCATGCAATTGTTGGAAAGCCCAGAAGCAAAAAGAGAAAAAATATGAAATAAAAAACAAAGTAACATTACCAATTATAATAAACTACGCAAAAAAAGAAACGTCTCTCTCACTGTCAACTTGCGTTATTTATAACTTAACGGTGTTGTAATTATTCTGTGTGAGCATAACAAAGATTCAACAACCTCGAGACATAAAACTGGAACAAGTCCACAGACTAACAGAAATGGAATATGTGTCCTGAACAAAGGGGGTCAAAATCGAAACTACAGTGAATATCTGGTGTGGCCACCAGCTGCATTAAGACTGGCAGATGCATCTCCTTCACTCAGGACTGCACCAGATTTGCTACTTCCTTGCTGTAGAGTTATTACCCCATTCCACTCTTCCACCTACACCTTGCAAGTTTCCATTGAACACTTTCTGGGGGGATGGCCGCTAGCCTCACCCTCCGAATCTAACAAGGTCCCAGACTGGCTCAATGGGACTGAGATCCGGCTCTTCACTTGGCCATGGTAGAACAGCTGACATCCTGTCTTGCAGAAATTCACGCACAGAAACAA
>NC_036857.1:37786675-37812316 GCF_002910315.2 Salvelinus sp. IW2-2015
TTTTGTTTTGTATTTTGAAGTGTTCACTTTCATTAAATAAGATGAACACTTACCACGCTGCACCTTGGTCCTCTTTCTCCCGACAACAACCGTTACAGAACCACCCACCAAAAAAGACCAAGCAGCGTGGTAACAGGCAGCAGCAGCAGGAGCAGCGCTATAAGGAGGAATGGACATGGGAAGACATTCTGGACAGCAAGGGTTGCCCAAAGAAACTAAATTACATCAACAACATAGCTCAGGCAGTAGGAAGCCTCTTCATTCATTTATATGCAGATGATAGAGACATACTCAGCTGCCCCTCCCGGATTTTGTGTTAACCTCTCTAGGGGGTGTGGGATGCTACCGTCCCACCTGGCCAACATCCAGTGATTGGAAGAGCGAGCGCCAAATTCAAAAACAGAAATACTCATTATAAAAATTCATAAAAACATACAATTATTACCAAAGATTAACTCTCTTGTTAATCCAACCACAGTGTCAGATTTCAAAAAAGGCTTTACGTCGAAAGCATATGCGATTACCATGCGATTATCTGAGAACAGCGCCCAGCAGACAAATCATTACAAACAGTAACCAGCAAGTAGAGGAGTTACACAAGTCAGAAATAGTGATAAAATAATCACTTACCTTTGATGATCTTCATATGTTGCACTCACACGACTCCCATACTCAATAAATGTTTTTTTGTTCGATAAAGTCCCTCTTTAAATCCAAAAACCTCAGTTTTGTTCGCGCATTTTGTTCAGTAATCCACAGCGGTCAAAGGCAGTCACAACAGACAGACGAAAAATCCGAAAAAGTATCGTAAAGTTCGTAGAAACATGTCAAACGATGTTATAATCAATCCTCAGAGTTGGTTTAGTCATAATATCAATAACATTTAAACCGGACAAAAACAAAGAAGGCATGCCCTCGGTCGCGCGCATGAAAAACCTCTGGGACACTCATTCAGACTGGTCTTACTCCCTCATTTTTCAGAATACAAGCCTGAAACAATTTCTAAAGTCTGTTGACATCTAGTGGAAGCCATATGAAATGCAATTTGAGTCCTAAGTCAATGGATACTGTAATGGCATTCATTAGAAAACTACAAAAATAAAAAAAATCCACTTCCTGGATGGATTTTCTCAGTTTTCACCTGCCATATCAGTTCTGTTATACTCACAGAACATTATTAACAGTTTTGGAACTTTAGAGTGTTTTCTATCCAAATCGACCAAATATATGCATATCCAGCTTCTGGGCCAGAGGAGCAGGCAGTTTACTTTGGCATGCTTTTCATCCGGAGGTGAAAATAGTGTCCCCTACCCTAGTCAGGTTAAATGCTCTACAACAGCTAGTGTCCAACAAGCTTTCTCTACCCTTAACCTTGTTCTGAACACCTCCAACAAACAAGTCATGTGGTTTGGTAAGAAGAATGCCTCTCCCACAGGTGTGATTACTACCTAGAGTTGAGGTTGTCACCTCATACAAGTACTGGGAAATTGGCTAACGGTATGTAACAGTATAGCTTCCGTCCCTCTCCTCGCCCCTACCTGGGCTGGAACCAGGGACCCTCTGCACAAACAACTGACACCCACGAAGCATCGTAACCCATCGCGCCACAAAAGCCGCGGGCCCTTGCAGAGCAAGGGGAACAACTACTTCAAGGTCTCAGAACGAGTGACGTCACCGATTGAAACGCTTTAGCGTGCACCACCGCTAACTAGCTAACCATTTCACATCGGTTACAGGGTACACTGTTCTTCTCCCAAGCAGTATGGCTGGTGGCATTGTCATGCTGGAGGGTCATGTCAGGATGAGCCTGCAGGAAGGGTACCACATGAGGGAGGAGGATGTCTTCCCGGTAACGCACAGCGTTGAGATTTCCTGAAATTACAAACAAGCTCACTCCGATGATGCTGTGAAACACCGCCCCAAACCATGACGGACCCTCCACCTCCAAATCGATCCCGCTCCAGAGTACAGGCCTCTGTGTAACGCTCATTCCTTCGACGATAAACGCAAATCCGACGATCACCCCTGGTGAGACAAAACCGCAACTCGTCAGTGAAGAGCACTTTTTGCCAGTCCTGTCTGGTCCAGAGACGATGGGTTTGTGCCCATAGGCGACGTTGTTGCCGGTGAGGTCTGATGAGGACCTGCCTTACAACAGACCTACAAGTCCTCAGTCCAGCCTCTCTCAGCCTATTGGTGTGATGTTCGGATGTACCGATCCTGTGCAGGTGGTGTTGTTACACGTGGTCTGCCACTGCGAGGACGATTAGCTGTCTGTCCTGTCTCCCTGTAGCGCTGTCTTAGTTGTCTCACAGTACGGACATTGCAATTTATTGCCCTGGCCACATCTGCAGTCCTCATGCCTCCTTGCAGCATGCCTAAGACATATTCACACAGATGAGCAGGGACCCTGGGCATCTTTCAGAGTCAGTAGAAAGGCCTCTTTAGTCCCTGTTTTCATAACTGTGACCTTAATTGCCTACCGTCTTTAAAATGTTAGTGTCTTAACGACCGTTCCACAGGTGCATGTTCATTAATTGTTTATGGTTCATTGAACAAGTATGGGAAACAGTGTTTAAACCCTTTGCAATGAAAATCTGTGAAGTTATTTGGATTTTTACGAATTATCTTTGAAAGACAAGGTCCTGAGTTTATTTTACTTTATGGGACTGAATGCGGAGTTAAGGCTGCCAGGCTTGCATGGACAGACCAGATACAACTTCAATTAGCACTGAGGTGTGAAGTGAGAGGTGTCGAGGCCTTTGGGCCCAACAAGTGGCAGGAGTCTTTGAAGCCCCCTCCAGCTGTTCAAAGACCATCCACTAGCATTTTCTACAAGAAATCTGCCTACAGAAATAAAAGATTCTCCCAAGTGGGTGTGACACCTAGTCCCGTTGCCTGCTGCAGTGCTGCTTGGATTCCACCTGGCGATCTGTCCACCATCTGCCCTGGCCTGTCTCGTACAGGTAACCCCACCACACTCAACCCTCTCTCCCGAGCTTTCGCTCACCTCCAGAACTCAGGCACTGTTGGGGCGAGTGACTCTGAACTTACAATGGCTAGCCCCAAATCGTTATACACTGCTCAAAAAAATAAAGGGAACACTTAAACAACACAATGTAACTCCAAGTCAATCACACTTCTGTGAAATCAAACTGTCCACTTAGGAAGCAACACTGATTGACAATAAATTTCACNTTACACAAGTCAGAAATAGTGATAAAATTAATCACTTACCTTTGATGATCTTCATATGGTTGCACTCACACGACTCCCATTTACTCAATAAATGTTTGTTTTGTTCGATAAAGTCCCTCTTTAAATCCAAAAACCTCAGTTTTGTTCGCGCATTTTGTTCAGTAATCCACAGGGTCAAAGGCAGTCACAACAGACAGACGAAAAATCCGAAAAGTATCAGTAAAGTTCGTAGAAACATGTCAAACGATGTTTATAATCAATCCTCAGGTTGGTTTTAGTCATAATAATCAATAACATTTAAACCGGACAAAAACAAGAAAGGCATGCTCTCGGTCGCGCGCATGAAAAACCTCTGGGACACTCATTCAGACTGGTCTTACTCCCTCATTTTTCAGAATACAAGCCTGAAACAATTTCTAAAGTCTGTTGACATCTAGTGGAAGCCATATGAAGTGCAATTTGAGTCCTAAGTCAATGGATACTGTAATGGCATTCATTAGAAAACTACAAAAATAAAAAAAATCCCACTTCCTGGATGGATTTTTCTCAGGTTTTCACCTGCCATATCAGTTCTGTTATACTCACAGACATTATTTTAACAGTTTTGGAAACTTTAGAGTGTTTTCTATCCAAATCGACCAAATATATGCATATCCTAGCTTCTGGGCCAGAGGAGCAGGCAGTKTACTTTGGGCATGCTTTTCATCCGGAGGTGAAAATAGTGTCCCCTACCCTAGTCAGGTTAAATGCTCTACAACAAGCTAGTGTCCAACAAGCTTTCTCTACCCTTAACCTTGTTCTGAACACCTCCAAAACAAAGGTCATGTGGTTTGGTAAGAAGAATGCCCCTCTCCCCACAGGTGTGATTACTACCTAGAGCTTGAGGTTGTCACCTCATACAAGTACTTGGGAAATTGGCTAGACGGTATGTAACAGTATAGCTTCCGTCCCTCTCCTCGCCCCTACCTGGGCTGGAACCAGGGACCCTCTGCACACAACAACTGACACCCACGAAGCATCGTAACCCATCGCGCCACAAAAGCCGCGGCCCTTGCAGAGCAAGGGGAACAACTACTTCAAGGTCTCAGAACGAGTGACGTCACCGATTGAAACGCTATTAGCGTGCACCACCGCTAACTAGCTAACCATTTCACATCGGTTACAGGTACACTGTTCTTCTCCCAGCACATATCAAAGCTGCAGGCTAAAGTTAAATCTAGACTTGGTTTTCTCTATCGTAATCGCTCCTTTTTTCACCCCAGCTGCCAAACTAACCATGATTCAGATGACCATCCTACCCATGCTAGATTACGGAGACATCATTTATAGATCGGCAGGTAAGGGTGCTCTCGAGCGGCTAGATGTTCTTTACCATTCAGCCATCAGATTTGCCACCAATGCTCCTTATAGGACACATCACTGCACTCTATACTCCTCTGTAAACTGGTCAACTCCATATTCCCGGTTGCAAGACCCACTGGTTGATGCTTATTTATAAAAACCCTCTTAGGCCTCTCTCCCCTATCTGAGATATCTACTGCAGCCCTCATCMTCCACATACAACACATGTTCTGCCAGTCACATTCTGTTAAAGGTCCCCAAAGCACACACATCCATGGGTCTCTCGTCTTTCAGTTCGTGACTGGAACAAGCTGCAACAAACACTCAAACTGGACAGTTTTATCTCAATCTCTTAATTCAAAGAATCAATCATGGACACTCTTACTSTTGTGGCTGATTTAGGTGATGTATTGTTGTCTCTACCTTCTTGCCCTTTTGTCTGTGCCCAATAATGTTTTCACCATGTTTTGTTCTGCTACCATGCTGTGTTGTATGTGTTGCTGCCTTGCTATGTTGTCGTCTTAGGTCTCTCTTTGTGTAGTGTTGTCTCACTTCTCATTGTGTGTTTTGTCCAATATTTATATATATTTTTTAACCCCAGTTCCCCGCAGGATGCCTTTTGCCAGGACGTCAATGTAAATAAGAATTTGTTCTTAACTAACTTGCCTAGTTAAATAAAGGTTATACATTTTTTTAATTATGTGGATAAGACTCACAGACAAGACATTTACAAGACTAAAATTGTTTTATTGATCCTTTTAATAATTGTCAGGATTGTGCATCTCCTTTACAAAACACCCTGGCAGAGATGCAACAGCGGCCTCCACTTGAGAGGTGAGGAGTGGGCACATATATCAGGCTTCATGGCAGGGAGACGTAAAGCAATCCTTTTTGTAGTGGACGTCCATTCACATGACCCCAGCTACTGTGTYCTCCAATTATTTGAATGAGAAAGAATATTATTTAGCTTACCTCTTTATCCATTGTATATCTCAGACACTGATTTTCACTTAGCCCTAATTCCACATGAGAGGATGTCATTACATGATGTTCGAAATCAGCTCTGAAGCAAGAAAAATAGAAATGGACCGAGATTAACTTTATGAGGACCGTCCGTCTGCAAATGTTGGCGCTGCTGGATGTGAGCGTTGCCGCAGCCGGATCCTCTTTTTCCCGCATAACGAATAATTTATTTCCGTCATTGTTACAATATCAGTCTTTTACATAGCTAAGTTTCAACAATGCACTCCAGACGTTGAATTTAGCGCACTCAGTGAATGAATCAGTATAGATATTCAGCTTTATTTCTGCTGGATTTTTAGTAAATCGGCGCTAGCTAATTGACGTTGCTGGCTGCAGGAGAACCACTGGATGCTGTGTGGCTAAACTAGCCAGCTACACTAACGAATGGCTAGGCTTCTCACCATTTTCCATCAACTTGCTGTTTTTAGACAAAAGATACATTTTCGTTTAATGTTTAAAATACTCACAATCCATATCATCTCTATTCACGGGTATTAAACCGCAGTTTATCGATATTCAGGTTAAATCCGATTGTCATGTGTCCTGTGTGTTGGTAACAGCTGATGCTAGTTACCAGGAGAAACATCCACCAATAGCGAAAGCCCCTCTGTGTTGGACACACCCATGAGGAAGAGCACCATGTTTTGTGTAATACTGCCTGTCTAAACAGCCCAGGCCTACCACAGCGGAGAAGTATACTTTGCCTACCCTTACTAACTATAATACATTATATTCTGGCCATATCAGAGCTACAATTAATCAATAAAATTACATTTCTAATTTAAACAGCTAATATTTAGCTTGAAAAGTAAGAACCAGGGCAGAGAGCAGCCTGGGGCAGAGAACAGAAGGTTCGTTAGATTAGATRCCCAGTTGTGTCCAAATGTTCCCAAAAGCCATACTGCAACCCTCAATCAGAGCAGGAAAATGACACCACAAAAACATAATTAAACTCCCCAAATACATTGTGGACGACKGTCAAAAGTTGAACACTGTTTTATTCATTATAAATCAATGCATTTTATATAAAAAAGGCAAAGGGATCTGAAATGAAACCATTGTAAATGTAAACCTCACAAGAAGGGCACCACCTGACCTAGTTACAGACACTCAATGAGCCAATACACCTGGTTAACGATTCACTGTCACCAAAAGGCCTGGGCTATGTCCAAGTTCATTCAACAGTTGTGAATGGTTTAGAACCGAGTGTTGCAGACATAAATGCATGAGAGCATTACAAGCATGGCGACTAGGAGGACTATTGTGTTTTGTGCACTTAACACAACGGTCACTAGCAGCCAACACACATTCTTGACATGCTCACAAAACTAGAGTGAATAGCTGTCCAATGGTGTAAGATTRTTGAAAACTTGGTAAGGTAAATGAGACAAAAGCTTTGTGTAACGCCCCAATGYGACAGTCCTGAATGTAGCCCAGGTACAGCCACCTTCTGTTTGCACAAGACCAGGGCCAACCCGTAACACCTACCTACTCTAGGGTGTTCACAGATCTGAAAGAAATAGATGTGAAAGCTATAGGCATAAGTCCACAGGCCAAAACCATATCGCTTAGATGCGTCCAGCCATTTGGGATCTGTGAACACTAAAAGGGACAGGGGCTAGGGACCAAAACGGAACCGAGCCCTGGTTGTTAGTTAGAATAAGCTAAAACACTACTGCAGCCTAGAGCACTCAATGAGCAGAAGAGAGCATAAAAGAGTGGGATCGTTTTCGAAGAAATCAACTTGACATTTGAAAGGACTTATTGGTACAGTGCATTCAGACCTTCACTTATTCCACATTTCGTACGTTACAGCCTTATTCTAAAATTAATTCAATTGTACCCCCCCCCTCAAGCTAAACAATACCCCAAAATGACAAAGATAAACCAGACATTTTTGCTAATTTATAAAAATAAAACTGAAGTATAAAATTTACATAAGTATTCAGACCCTTTACTCAGTACTTTGTTGAAGCACCTTCACTGCAGATCTTCTCATGCTCTGTCAGGTTGGATGGGGAGTGTTGCCGCACAGCTATTTTCAGGTCTCTCCAGAGATGTTTGATCGGTTTCAAGTCCAGGCTCTGGCTGGGCCACTCAAGGACATTCAGAGCCTTGTCCCAAARCAACTCCTGCGTTGTCGTGGTTGTRTGCTTAGGGTCATTGTCCTGTTGGAAGGTGAACCTTCAACCCAATCTGAGGTTCTGAGCGCTCTGGAGCAGGTTTTCATCAAGGATCCCTCTGTACTTTGCTCTGTTCATATTCTGTCTGGTCACTCTACCATAAAGACCTGATTTGTGGCATGCTGCAGAGATGGTTGTCCTTCTGGAAGGATTCTCCCATCTCCACAGAGGATCTTTAGAGCTCTGTCAGAGTGACCATTGGGTTCTTGGTCACCTCCCTGACCAAGGCCCTTCTCCCCCAAGTGTTCAGTTTGGCATGGCGGCCAGCTCTAGGAAGTCTTGGTGGTTCCAAACTTGTTCCATTTAAGAATGATGTAGGCCACTGTTGTTGGGGACCTTCAATGCTGCAAACATTTTTTGGTACCCTTCTCCAGATCTGTGCCGACACAATCCTGTCTCGGAGCTCTAGAGACAATTCCTTCGACCTCGTGGCTTAGTGTTTGCTCTGACATGCACTGTCAACTGTGGGACCTTATATAGACAGGTGTGCCTTACCAAATCATGACCAATCAATTGAATTTACCACAGGTGGACTCCAATCAAGTTGTAGAACCACCTCAAGGATGATCAATGGAAACAGGACGCACCTGAGCTCAATTTAGAGTCTCAAGGGTCTGAATACTTATGTAAATAAGGCATTTGTTTATTTGTAATCAAATTGCTAAAATTCTACAACGTTTTTCGCTTTGTCATTAAGAGGACAAAAATGAACTTAATCCATTTTAGGATAAGGCAAAATGTAACAAAATGTGGAAAAAGTGAAGGGGTTTGAATAGTTTCCAAATGCACTGTATATACCCTAAACACTTTTTAATTTAGATAAATAAAATAAAAATTCTAGGAAGTAATTGGTATTGTCACTGTCAAATAAATGTTTAGTCTTAGGACATTATGCACGCTCGAGTACGACCACATCTTTGAACAAATCATGGTTGGCCATCACAACTACAGGCAATAGATAGATAGGCCAAGAATAGAACCCTTTAAATAGTCCACATTTCAAAACGCAACCCAAATCATCCACACTCAAATATTGTTTCAAAATTAAAATCAAGTTGATTTCACTGACCCCAAAAGGTAAAGCTCAGGCTCTGGTAATAAGGTGTTATTTGCGGACAACTAGATTTCCCTTAATGTAATATGAGAATTTAATTAGGCCTGCGTCTTTGGGTGAGAGGTCAAATCACCAGTGTTTCCAGGTCAATGTAAGCTGTAAAAATATGAGACTTGGGAAGGGGTATGGCTTTCTGGCACCTGGCTTTTAAAGCAACCTTATATACTGAGCTTTCTTTGTGAGTTTAGGGAGGGTGGGGAAAGATTAAAATGGACCACATGTCCAAATGACCAAAAACACACATTCAAGAAAAATAAAATAAAACAAATAACTTAAATAGAAGTGCTAAAACAATAGTTATTTGAGCCCTTTCATTAACCAGAAATAAAGCAGGGTGTAAGCGAATCCCAGCCCACCCCAACAGAAAAGGAGAGAGAGGAATAACAGTAATGGTAATACCAATTTGTCATCCATTGATTCACAGATGTACAGTTCACTTATAGGTCAGACTACGCCCACCCCAACCTCCCTTCCCAGAATTCTATAGTCCTGTAGTCAGTGCCCCCCCCAGGTCTGTGAGCCCCGTCCGCCCTCTGTTTCAAGTCTGTCTGTGCTGGAGGGAGAGCTCTCATCAGTCTCAGTGCATCCCCTGTCCTCCTCCTCTGCCCTCTTTAACTGCTCTTCCTTTCTCCTGCGCTCCATCTCCCACTCTACAAAGGTGTCAAAGAGGCTTGGCCAGGCCTCGTCCTCGCTGTAGTTGCTCAGGTCCGGCCCGATGGCCTGTGTGAAGTTGAGGAACATGTTCCAGGTGTCCCGCGAGATGCCCCGCACACCTGACGGGTTCTCGCCCAGGAAGTCCAGCCAGTGCTCGAGGATGGCTGGCGTGTCCTGCGTGAAGACCAGGCGCCACAGCGCAATGGCAATGTCACGCTGCAGTGAGCGCTGGCCTTCCTCAGCGTCCAGGCCRAACTGGAAGGTGAAGCGGTACAGCTCCTTGAAGTTCTCCTCGCCCTGCGCCTCCAGCAGCATGAAGGGGAACCGGGAGCAGATGCCCTCGAGACTGTCCGCCTTGATCGCCCTGCATCCGTCTACAAACTCCTTCCTATAGACAGGGCGGAGAAAAACAGGGCTGCGTTATAGACCACAACACAAGGTTATTATAAAAAAAGAAAATGAATCACGAAAAAACTATTTAGACAACTTAAATGAAATAATTAACAACACTGAAACTATATAAAATCAACATGAATTGTTTAGTTTAATTGTAAACTTTTTTGTTTCGTTTTATTGTAAACTTTGGCACAACAACAAAAAATCGAAAAGGGTTTTCAAGAGATCCAAGCTACAGAATCTGGCTGGTAAATGCTGCCAGAAGATGGTGTTGTTTCAAATAGGTCTACTTAGTGCGTCACTATCACTAGCTAACAGGGGGGGAGATTGCCTAAGTAGCTAACTTGATTCTTCTTACATGTACTACTAAAGTTAAAAAGCATTGGATTGGTGTAAGCATGGGCGAGAGTTTGCTTCCCCCATATTTTTTTGCACCAGTCTTGGCGCTATTCCTTTTGAATCCAAGTCACATTGAGATTGACTTTATAATTTCAACCTAACCTATGACCTGACCGATCACCTTTTGCATTATTGCCTTCTCTGTAGATTTTGTATTTATTAAGGATCCCCATTAGCTGCTGCCAAGGCAGGCGTATGTGTGTCTGTCTCTTCACAGTCCTCGCTGTTCTATAAGGAGTACTTTTATCCGTTTATCCTAATTTCCTACTGCTTGCAGTCAGTTACCTGATGTGGAATAGAGTTCCATGAAGCAATGGCACTATGTGGTAACATCCCCCAAAAAACACAATAACAAAAAACTCTGACACAAATAGTTCCGAGCCTCCACACATGCTTTCTGTCCAACACCAAAACTATAACTGCAACTAAATAATATAAAAACCATATAGAAATATTTTTGCGAAATAAAACTAGCAAATCAGGTCTGAAAACTAACAAACTAAACTTTAATAGAAATAAAATGTATATAAAAACACAAAACTTTAATAACCCTGCTGCAACATAATGTCAAACTTTGAATCAGGCAATAAGCCTTATGGAGAAAAMCCTGTCAGTGACAACCTGGGGCAATTTCAAGTCAATAAGCTCAGTTGAGAAACTCTTACCATCACTAGGCCTCAGCATAAACAAGTCAGGTAAAGTAAGCAAGGAAATAACTGTGCCTTCTTGGTCTCTCAACTCTTTTTCAGTAAGATAACGTGTAGCAGGCCCGGACACTTTACAGCACAGGGAGAGAAAGGGCAAGATGCCCCCTGAGATAAACTTGACCACATCCTGTCACCCTGCCATATTGCGCTTCTGTCGCTTCAGCACATGACACSCTGGCCAGATATGTCCTCTGATATGCCTTTTTTCCCCACCCCATTTTATACTGCAGACATTAAATCCGACCTGGTGTGAACAGCAAWGCCACAGTAAAAMTKTCAAMGTTTCTGGCTCTAGGTAGCTCAGATGAGAACATTTTGTTCTATGTAAAATGATCGTAAWAGGTCCAATTTTCAGACTAGGTACAACATTACATGACAATTGATGAGACAAAAATCATCTGAGGGATAGACAATCAGAAAGACACACTGTCCACTCCATACTCATCTTAACCACTCATTACAGAGTGCAGTGTCAGAGCCAGAGACTGATTCTATGTGCCCCCTACCTGTCAACTATAAAAAGTGTGAGCTACAGAGCTGCTGAAACGAGTGGGGGGGTGGAGTGGGGTGGCCAGCCAGAACAATGTTAATTGAAACACTGCACAGTAACAGGAAACTAGCCTAAAACAGACAGTGCAGGGCAGCAGTAGACATTTTTGAATTTGATCAGAGTTTAGCATCAGCCATTATGAGCTAATATGGTCTTTTTTGGACCAATACTTGACTTGAAGAATCTTATCAGAACATATTCTCTGATAATATCAGGCAACAACACATGGATGTAGTGTTTTCTTTGTCTTATAACTACCCCTTGACGACCCGTCTCTCACCTTGTAAACTTGCACATGGTGGCCGCCTGAAACTTCCAAGCGAGGACCAGCACACGGAACTCGGCGGGGTCCACGTACAGGTCATTGCAGAACCTCTCCATGCCCTCCTCCAAGATAGACTCCTCCTGCGGGTCCTTGTAGCAGCAGAAAAGCTCCTCGATGCGCAGCAAGGACGGCCCCTCCCGGTCTGCCACCGAGTGCTCCTCATTCCTCAGTTCCCCCATCATAGCCGATGTGGGGATCACCGTKGTCTCCACGGTAACCTCCAAGGCATTCTTGGTGCCATTGAACATGAGCTCACTGGAGGCCTTCCTGCTCAGGGCGCTGGGCTCGTCCTTGTGCCCTCCTCCCCCACTGCCTCCCGTGCCCCCGCATTTCTTGTGGTGGGACTTGGACCCAGGCTCCTTGTCGCCACTCTTGCTGCCGAGCGAGGACGATGGGTTCTTACACTTGGTGACACACTGGCCCATGTCGCTCTCTTTGGTCCTCACGGTCTGTCCTCCCCTCCTTCAGGCCCTGCCTGCCCCACCTAGACGCCTCTGCTCTGGCCTGGTGAGATGTCTCAACATGCCCTTGGGCCCTGAGACGGAGGAGGAGTCCAACACAGTCACACAGAGTCAGCAATAAAAGTGACAATGAATCACTGGATCAACAAAGCTGCGAGTCACAAAGGGTCAAAAGCCACAACACTGAGGTAATAATTACTAGAGAAAATGACCACTAAATGCTAAAGTTAGAAAAACATATGAAGAAAGGTGGAGTGCCTGGCAGCTTTTTGAAGCCTGGCCCTGGTACCATAGAAGCTGGTACTGTACCATGGAGAGGAGGGGGGGTCCAAATCAAACTGGAGGGCTGTATAAGTACGAAACACTTATAGAGAGGAGCCTTATACAGCATGGGTTATCATAGAAACACAGACTAAAATACTTAGAGACAACAAGATGTTTTTAACCATAGAAACCACAAGATAAAACAATTAGAAGTGGTCCGGCTCATACATACTACTAGCCTACACAATACCCTACCAGAATAGTTCGGAGATAGAGCAAGAAATGGGTTGGTGCTGATAAATACTTACAGACACTTCCTCAGAATGCATTGACCACTCTAGATGAAGGTGTCATCTTTTTCTGCTCCATTGTAGTGACCTTGACATCCGCAACGCTGAATGACATACACCATCTTGTCACCATAAGCATAATGTCATACAGGGGTGTTGTTCTCCCACGTGTAGATTCAGTTTGTTTACTTGCTGTGAATTTGTAATTTGAGATCGAGAAAGCAGTCAGTTACTACATAGAAGGGTATTCCGACAGCAAACTATAGCAACAAATATGCCCAAGCCTTCTCCTTTGTGGGAGCTTTTAATTATATACATTTGAAATATTTTGTGACTCATGAGAAATTCATGATAGCTTCCAGCTGTCGCAAGATTCATAAGCCACCTAGCAATTTCTCATGATTTGACGATGACACATTTAGCTACTAGAGAACCACCCCTGATCACATTTAGCTATTGAAACTATTCATGAGGAATGGAACTTCCGATCTAGTTCCCCGTGGACATGTACAGGTAAAAAGACCTCCTGTAAAGCTTGCAGTGCTTTTAATTATGTTCACCCCATTCTATTATGGCAAATGGAGATTATTGTTTTAGCTAGCTGAATAGGAACACATCTACCATTTCAATACTGAGGGGAATATCTAGTTAACATAGCTATCTACGTAACTATTTAGTTAGCAACCCATTTATCAAAATAACACTGCCAGAAAGAATCTAAACTAGCTAGTCTAGCTAACGTTAACTCATCTGAACGCGGCGTTGGCTAGTTGGGTCTTTTAGTTTGACCAACTAACAACATGCTGCCCTAATCAACATGACTGTCTAACAACTTCAGTAGCTGAATTCCATGACAAAATATAGCTTCGTTCGTGGCTTGCTATACTTCGCCGCCATCATACACTAGCTAGTGGCTGTCTAACTAGCACGTCATCATGTAGCTAGAGCGCTAACTTTACAGATAACGTTAGCTAGCTAGCATGCCATAGCTATAAACTTGTTTAGATAGTGAACAACAAACGTACCTTTTAAAAAGAAATGATTGTCTTGAAAATCGCGTACATCACTCCAATAACATTAGCTAGTAAAACAAAACGTTAGCTTGCTAGCTTAGGACACGACACAAACAAACATCCCCACATAGCTAAAAGGCTAGCTAACGTTAGCTAGTCAGCATCATAAACAAAACCGAGCGTTTCAGTTGACTTTTGCCTGATAAGAACGCACCTGGTTTGCAAACAACCGCCCTAAACGACTGACTTCTACTTTAAATTGACTGCTAAATCAAACAACTCAGATGAACCAGTACGAAAGGCTTACAGATTCTTTGTGTTTCGCCCTTATGTGGATATTAAGGGAATTTTCCCTGCATCACTTCCTCCCCGCAGAGCACCCCACCAGCGAGACATCTAGAAAGGTATGATAACCACTGATCTACAATGGATAAGGATGGGCTCCCCTGTTTAGATTTAGTTAAACATTGAAGTGGCTGGCAAAAATTCAAACGAACAGTAATCAACATTATGTATTAGGTGAAATCTTCCTCTTTGGGGTTGAACTTACATTTTGACTTTTGAGCTCMCGAGTGGCGCAGCGGTCTAAGACACTACATGTTTGTGATAGAGGCATCACTACAGACCCTGGTTCGATTCCAGGCTGTATCACAACCGGCCGTGATTGAGAGTCCCATAGGGCGGCGCACAATTGGCCCAGCGTCGTCCGGGTTTGGCCGTAATTGTAAATAAGAATGTGTACTTGCCTAGTCAAATAAAGGTTAAATAAAAAATGAAATTGTTTCGTAGCGACTTTGCAACACACTGATTGCTGCGAACGCGTTAATCAAATTACGTCAGTGTAATCGTCATCTCTATGCGACATGTTGACTAAAACGCTCACAGCATAGCAGGTAGGTCAAGTAATTCATAATACGACTATTTTGCAAGTCAGCATTAGGAATTAATGTTATTGTAATGTTGACATACACCGTTAGATATTCCTGTCCTAGATTACATTAAAGATAAGCATGTCATCATTAGCCAGGTATATTGGCTTGTCACTCTGCTAACTCTTTTTTAAATGTATTTTTTAATGTAGAAAAACCAGTATGCATACAAGAAGTATACAAATAGATAATGATAACATATGCTAGGGGGTACAACAAATGACATATTATACAAAAACATTAAAAGAAACACACATATTGATTGTTTTAACAGCTTTCTTCTTAGAAGAATGTTGAATAGTCTGCTCGAATGTACTGCTCGAATTCCTTACAGAAAACACTGAAGTGTTTTTTTTATTAGATATTAGTGAATTTACATTTATGAATATGACATTTTTCCATTAGCACAATTAGATTTGAGGTAAAATAGTTTTTATTTATCCTTATTATGGTTAAGGAAACCGAGCAGCACATTCTCCCATAAAAAAGTCACCCTGCTTGCTCACGTTAGCCCATGTTCATCAGCGTGATGCAGACCCCAGCGAGCTAATCCAAATTAAATCGACTCTGAAAATCAGTTCATTTAATTCTAGTGTATATACGATCAATGTCACCAGGGATGGGCTGTATGTGAAGGACTGTACTAAGCTGATAGCTATCTAGTGATTCTAGTCCCTGCTACAATGAAAATAAAAATTTCCCGATGTTATATTGCCACCTAGTGGTTTATTTAAACATGCGCGTACATGTATTATTTCCCCACACTTTCCAGCAGTAAACCTACTTCTGTTTCAGTAATAATTCAAAGCAGTTAACCCACGGCCATATATATTTCTTTTCAACTATCCAATGATGTTTGATCAGTGGTTATATCATTTCAAACAGGGTCCCAGTCTGACTCCCTGCATATGTTCTTTATATCCCCTGCTTTGTGTTGTTTTTAGACCAAATGACGTCAGCCACACGTAATCAGGTCCTGTCACTGTATATGAGGGTATTTCGGATCGCCCGGGGCTGGCAGTCCACACTCCCACAAGAGACTGAGAGCGAGAGACTGTACATTGTCCAGGAGGCCCAGACCCTCTTCAGACAGAACCAACAGGTAAAGATAGTAGGGATGGGCATTTGACATTATTTGACTGTTCGCATATTTTTTTTTCAAGTACTYGAATGGAAAAAGCCTTTTTGGGGAATGACCAATAATTGTCCAAGACCATATATCAGGCCGATATAGGCCTTTTCTAGTCCATCCCCTTCTATCGGCTATGCCGATAGTCCCTTTACATAGCAAAACTGCTGCTATGCCAGCCACTTCTGGCATAGCAGCACTGCACAATGCTGAGGAATGTCTAGCTGGGAAAATCAGCAGTAGTAGTAAGCTTGCTCATTCTCCAACAGAAAGGTGCACTGTTGAGAAATTGATTCATTGAGACAGTGACCAAAATCAAACTCCTGTTGCAAATATTAGTTTAGTTAATTCACTAACAATAAGTCTTGTGTCAACGTGCCCGGACATGCATGCATTAAGCAAGCAAGCTAGCTAGCTAAGCAGATAAATATGACTTGCAGTGGTGGAAAAAGTACCCAATTGTCATACTTGAGTAAAAGTAAAGATACTTTTATAGAAAAYGACTCAAGTAAAAGTCAYCCAGTAAWATACTACTTCAGTAAAAGTCTAAAAGTATTTGTTTTTAAATGTACTTGAGTATCAAAAGTAAATGTAATTGCTAAAATATACTTAATTATCAAAAGTAGAAGTATAAATCATTTCAAATTCCTTATATTAAGCAAGCCAGACAGCACAATWTTCTTGTTTTTTAAATTCATGGATAGCCAGKGGCACACTCCAACACTCAAATTGACAAAGGAAGCAAATCAAACTTTATTTGTCACATGTGCCGAAGACAACAAGTGTAGACTTTAGCGTGAAATGCTTACTTACAAGCCCTTAACCAACAGTGCAGTTCAAGAAGATTTAAGAAAATAAACTCAGCAAAAAAASAAACGTCCTCTCACTGTTAACTTATGTTAATTAAAGCAACAGCTCTGGTGGACATTCCTCCAGTCAGCATGCCAATTGCACGCTCCCTCAAAACAAACTTGAGACATCTGTGTCATTGTGTTGTGTGTCAAAACTGCACATTTTAGTGGCCTTTTATTGTCCCCAGCACAATGTGCACTTGTGCAATGATCATGCCTTTTAATCAGCTTCTTTCTATGCCACACCTGTCACGTGGATGGATTATTTTAGCAAATGCTCATTAACAGGGATGTAAACAAATTTGTGAGAGAAATAAGCCTTTTGTGTGTGTGGAGGGAACGGTCGGAACGCAATTGAGTGAATGAGACACAGAGGGGAAAGGGAATTTATGGAGAAGAACAGTGTGATGCTTGGCTTGGTTTCTTTTTTGTTGTGCCCCGCAAATGCACATGTACAAATTGAACACTAGAGTCGAAGCAAATTAACGTTGTCTTCAAGACAAAATGTAACTTGCCGGTTCAGGTAGCCACAAAGCTCATTCCACCAAATAATTKTACAGTATTTGAAAAAAAAWKTGATCTTTGGTTAAAGATCGAGATTTGACGTCCGTTGAGTACTCTATTACTCATTCCTATCCCTAAAGGTTGTCTGGTGTAGCTCAAATTCTTCTTTATCTGTTGTTCTGTGTATCCCTTTTAGCTGACAGATCATACTGAAATAAAGAAGTGCATAGACGAATGTGAGGCAAGGATAGGAATTGGTAAGTGTCAATGACTGACGTTTTTAATGATTTAATTTAGCAATGTATCTGGATAATTCACACACTGTTCACACTTAAATGCTTTGGTGTGAGAATGTGACATTTTTCCCCACTCTAATTTGCAGGTCTTCATTACAGGAATCCCTATCCAAGACCTGTAAGTGACAGACATCTAAACCAGAACAAATGTTTCTCTCTCAGGAACTATTGTGTCATTTCACTATTGTCTAATGTAATGGTTTTATTTTGGTTCTTTAATTGCAGCTCTACCTGCCTATAATGGGACTGGCAACCCAGAAAGGCAGGAAGCTGAAAGCACAGCAACGCATGAGGAAGCAGGCCAAGCCGGTTTACTTACAGTCACATGACGAAGACAGTTGAGACTAGATTAACTCATGTTGCCAAGGACAGGAAGACTGTCACTGGCTGATCTCAGGAGGAGTTGAGTTCATATGACCACAAAGTAATTTATATCCAATGTTCATAACGCACATCAATGTTCATCAAGCACATTTCAATGTGCACTGAAATATCCAATCCATCATGTCTGTGCAACAGTATACTTTACCAAGTATATTTATGCATGCATTTCCTGACAAAAGCTGTTATGTAAATGTCAGTCTTGTCTGTCCCATAAGATAGTCAGCCAAAAAGATGTATGATATTGTTTTGACTGTATTTATTCTTTCAATAAATTGAGTTTTGATAAATACCACTCCTCTGCATTTATGCTTTCAATAAATAGATAAAAAGTCAGATGAAATCTGTCAGGTAGAAAAATACTTATATTCCTCAGTACTTTTCCGATACTTTTTAGCCAGTAGTTCTGAAAGTAGCGCTCACGAGCCAAAAGTGGTCCCGAAAATGTTGTACTTCACAATCACATTGTTCTCTAGCCTCTGTAGCATGCACAAAGATAATTTAAAAAAACTCTAGTGTTCATGAGCTGTGTACATGCATGGCTTCACCCCACAACCTCATTGGACAATGCAGTGCCAATCGGACCTTGCGTCCCACTTTAAACCTTGCAAGCTCATTGGGCATCATTCCACCTGCAAATCAACATTGTCTGTCATGCTTGGTTCTGGCTAATTCCCTTTGTTGTACAGACTGGTAGAGCAATCAAGCGATTGTGATAATGTAATTTATACAATGGAAAAGTTATAACCTACTTACTGTATGTTTGCATCAAATTACCTATCCTTTAAAGTCATGTAATGATTACAGTGCCTTCAGAAAGTTTTCACTTCCTTCATCATCCAGTTTGCAACAAGGCACTAAAGTAATACTGCAAAATGTGTGTCAACGTGATTATGTTTTTGTCCTGAATACAAAGTGATATGTTTGGGGCAAATCCAATACATCACATTAGTGAGTACCACTCTCCATATTTTCAAGCAAAATGGTGGCTGCATCATGTTATGGGTATGCTTGTAATTGTTAAGGACATGGGAGTTTTCAGGATAAAAAATAAATGAATGGAGCTAAGTACAGGAAAAATCCTAGAGGGAAACCTGGTTCAGTCTACTTTCTACCAGACACTGGGAGATTAATGAACCTTTCAGCGGTACAATAACCTAAAACACAAGGCCAAATCTACATTGGATTTGCTACTAAGAAGACAKTGAATGTTCCTGAGTGGCCGAGTTAGTTTGGACTTAAATCTACTTAAATATATTGCAAGACCTGAAAATGGTTGTCTAGTAATGACCAACAACCAATTTGACAGAGCTTGAAGAATTTTGAAAAGAATAATGGGCAAATGTTGCACTTACCCAGAGACTCACAGCTGTAATCGTTGGCAAAGGTGCTTCTACAAAGTATTGACTCAGGGGTGTGAATCATTATTTAAATGAGATATTTTTGTATTACACTTCCAATAATTGTACAGACATTTCTAAAAACATGTTTTCACTTTGTCTTTATGAGGTATTGTGTGTAGATGGGTGAGAAAAAACATAGAATTAATCAATTTTGAATTCAGGCTGCAACACAGCAAAATTTGAATTAAGTCAAGAAGTATGAATATATTTTTATAAGGCACTATATATATAGGTCTAGTATTTGCCTACATGATGAATGATGATCGCTCCATTCATTAAAATGGATCGCTACTACAGACAGTGAGTCACGTGGCCGTGGCTTGCTATATAAAGCAGGCAGACAGTTACTGTTCGATTGGACGTTAAAATTGTCAAATCGAGTGACCTAAGCGGCTTTGAGCGTGATATGATCGCCGGTGCTTGGTACGCCGGATCCAGTATCTCAGAAACAGCCCCCCTTCTGGGCTTTTCAAGCATGACAGTGTCTAAGGTTTACCAAGAATAGTGCGACAAACAAAAAACATCCAGTCAGCGGCAGTCCTGTGGGTGAAATCAGCTCGTTGAGGAGAGAGGTATAAGGAGAATGGCAAGAATCGTGCGTGCAAGCTCACAGCCGGGCCATAAGCAGACCAATAACGGCGCAGTAMAACAGAGCTGTGAAGAACGGCATCTCGGAACGCACAACTTGTCGATCCTTGTTACAGATGGGCTATTGCAGCAGACGACCACCCCGGGTTTCCCTCTCAGCTAAAAACAAGAAAAAGCAGCTCCAGTGGGCACGCAATCACCAACACTGGACAATTGAGTGGAAAAACATTGCCTGGTCCGATGAATCACGGTTGCTGTTGCGTCATGCTGAACGCATGACACAGTCWGGATTTGACGTAAGCAGCATGAGCCAATGGACCCCTACTGCTAGATGTCAACGGTACAGACTGGTGGCGGTGGTGTAACGGTGTGAGGAATGTTTTCCTGGCACACGTCGGGTCCCGTGATACCAATTGAGCAACGTTTCCMGTGATATCAATTGAGCAACGTTTCCATGCCCCCAAAGTATTCAGGCTGTTCTGGAGGCAAAGTACCCGGTAGTAGATGGGTGTACCTAATAAACTGACCACTGAGTGTATATTGTTGTGAGTGTACATAGAGTCAGTGCAAGATAGGGTCAATGCAGATAGTCCGGGTAACCATTTAATTAACTATTTGGCAGTCTTATGGCTTGGTGATAAAAAGCTGTCTCAGAGCTTTTTGGTCCGTTTGCTGGACGGTAGCAGAGTGAACAGTCTATGGCATGGGTGGCTGGAGACTTTGGCAATTTTTCGGGCCTTTTTCTGACACKTCCTGATGTAAAGGTCCTGGATGGCAGGGAGCTCGGCCTTCGTGATGTACTGGGCTGTTCGCACCACAGTCTGTAGCGCTTTGCRGTCGAGGGCGGTGCGTTTGCCGTACCAWGCGGTGATGCAGCCAGTCAAGATGGTCTCAATGGTGCAGCTGTAGAACTTGGATACAATGCCAGCATACAGTCATCTGTGAAAGTGTGAGACGTACGACAGACAAGTTCAAATGTGCACTWGCGCACAAGCAGGTGAAAAGCTAAGAAAGCTCTGACAGAATGCGCTTCTGTGGAGAAGCATAAAATGTTTATAATGATGACATTGGTGCACAGTAAATTGACCAGTATTACTTACTGTTGATTTTTTTGTACTTTTCTAGTGTTGATTCAGGAGTTAAATTAACTCCAAGTTTTACATKAATACTCATTGGTGTAAAAGAACCCCAGTATTGGTATTAATACCCAGATTTGAACCAAAGCCACACCCATCATTATCATATTTCCCAGGATGCTCTATTGCAGGTTGATTTTTAGAATTGTTTGTTTCAATATCTAGTATGTTTTTGCATGTACATTGATTGATTGATTAATTACTCTTATGCTACTCTAATATATATGACATACTTTTAAAAAAACKAATCCAATCTGTTACTTGGATTTATTGCACCCATTACTGAAATGGTTGTTCCAGTTTATATTCTTTAGGTAGTTTTATGTGTCACCTTTCCCAACCCGAGCAGTCATTCAAAATGGAGGTTGCTGGTGAATTCTGTCTGTATTCCAATAAGAATTTTAAAAAACTCTTACCAAGACAACATAATGTGACTTTGAGGCCTGATGTGGCCTTATGAAATATGTATTGTAGTAAATAATTACATTTGAATGATAACATATTTGCATAGGATTTCACTTGGTGAAGGTCACAGCACTGAACATGAATAAATGCAACAATCATGTCTATGTCACTAACAAATAGTACTTGGTGGTAACTCTACATTTCACTCGAAAGGCAAAGCACACTGGGAAATATGCAAATAAGGCTTTACACACCGCAAAGTTTTAATTTAAGACAGAAGATTATGGACCCAAATAGAATAGTGTTAAACGTAACACTGCTGTGTGACAATGACAACCTTGGTTACCTAGATTAGAGAAATCATGTAAAAAACTGCCTAATAAGATATACCAAATCAAAAAGTGTGACAAAGCTGAAGAATGCTGAAACATAAGCAACATTACTTGAAAGTGAGGCACATCCTGGGCCAGAAACTTGGAGCTCTGAGCAGCAGAACACTCGTTCTTATCCGGGTATGTCAGTTTTAAGTTAACTGCTGGAGTCAGGACTGATTTGACGACGCACATTGTACCATAGTCATAGTGATCCTGCGAGGACAGCTGCTCTGAACACAGGCGGTAGGCCACCAGGTTGTTTGATTTATTTTAGTTTTTWGTAATATCTTGGTTCCCACCCCCCACTTCCCGCAAAGGAATATTTTTTTTTATATCAATACGCCGTACAGTAGGTGGTAGCAACACGTCAATAGGTGTAGTCTGCCATAAAACTTTAAAGAAGAAGGTGGCCACCAAGGCTGGCTCTAGCCTTTTGGGGGCCTTAAGTGAGATTTGGTTGGGGGCCCCCCCCCACCAAGCGGTTTTGTTGTTGTGGCCCCCAGCTTGACAGCAGAGAGAAAAATGTACATTTTAAAGTACATTTCCTGCAATTCTACACAATTTGCAATGGGGAATATAGAAAATGTTGAAGTTGAAGTAAAGGTCTCGAACAGTCATTCTGATTCCCATGTAAAATAGCCTTTTAAATTACTAAAATATCACCCATAATACAGTATTTGTTTTGGATAGTAAAAAGCTCCCTTCCAAAAAGTTGCTGGCTGAAGACCTAGCTAACCAGTAACTAGCTAACACCAGATAAAGATGAAAGGGGAAACATATAAAGYACCAATCAAAAGTTTAGACACACCTACTCATTCAAGGGTTTTTCTTTATTTGACAATTTTCTAAATTTTCTACACTGATCTTTACAGGAACCCTACTGATCATAACAGTCTGTTGAGGGCTGATAGTTGTCACCCGCTTCCCTTGAAAAAAATTTGCCTCTACAGCCAATTCTGTCGAATCAAAGAATTTGCAAAAAACACATCAGATTTCAACAGAAATATGGCTGAGACAAAGACATTTCAAGGAGAGGGGGTACAAAAATGGTCAGATATAATATTGCCATTGAGGATTCAAAAAACAAACCGAAACATTTAATTTTTTCAAGGACAGTCAGCCAAAATAACATTATTGTGGTTCTAACTACGGTATCAAAGTGCTCTGAACAAATTAAGGAATCAGTTCACAAACATTGGCACATTCTAAGATCGATGACAGTATCGGTAACGTGTTTTCAGTTCCCCTTGGTCGTATTCTCGCGGGGCAGAAAACTCAGAGATCAACTGGTAAACTCTGATTTACCACCCCAAGATATCCCTGACAACGTCTATTTGCACGCCTATTGGATGGAAACACAAATGTAATTGCTGAAACTACAAATGCAATGGCACTTATAAATGTAGATCTTCAACAACCCTAACAGGGAAACAGATCCAATCAAAGGTGTTATCACGTGCTCCACTAAGGCAGTTACTTACCTTATAACTTTGTAAAAATGATGGGGTAAAACAGCGCAAATTAAAAAGTACGAATCTCAGTGCGTCGTAGCACCATTAGTGCAAAAACTCGACTTACCCAGTTGCGGCTCACTTTTTGGAAGCAAACCACTCGATTTCCGTCTAGTATATGACCTGAACATAAGTATCCTCATAGAAGGGGGTGACCCTCGAAATTTATTGTTAATACGAGAGGCTGCCTGGATCTTTAATTTAAAGACCCTTGCTCCCTTCGGTCTTAACGTAGACTTTGATCTGAAGCCATTCTTGTGATTATTGTGATTTTGCTATTGTAAATGTTTGTAGGCCTATGTAGCCAAATTGTATCTATGATCATATGCTATTCTTTCATGTTTTTGGTATGTTTTTTTTTATATCTGAGAATTAACCAATGATATCAGGCCACACCCGGACTCTGATTACAGACACCTGTGTGTGTCCTTTGACACTATATAAACTAGTCACCTCGCAGTGTTTGTCATTATACCCTGATGAAGACTGCTTGTCTGTCGAAACGTTGGTTATTAGGTTATTAAATTATTGCATCTGTGCTCCTAGAGTGTGCGGCTGTCCTTTAATCTTTCAACCGTTATACTCCGCTAGCCAGCACCTCTTCTAAATAAGTGTGCGTTTCTTCCGCCTCTAGAATAATAGTAAAGACATCAAAACTATGAAAAAACACATTTGGAATCATGTAGTAACGAAAAAAGTGTTAAACAAAACAAAATATATTTGATATTTTAGATTCTTCAAAATAGCCACCCTTTGTCTTGATGACATCTTTGCACACTCTTGGCATTCTCTCAACCAGCTTCATGAGGAATGTTATTTCATAGTTTCGATGTCTTCGCTATTATTCTACAATGTAGAAAATAGTACAAATAAAGAAAAACCCTTGAGGGTATGGTAGTAGGTGCCAGGCGTACTGGCTTGAGTGTGTCAAGAACTGCAATGCTGCTGGGGTTTTCACGCTCAACCGTTTCTTGTGTGTATCAAGAATGGTCCACCACCCAAAGGACATCCAACCAACTTCACACAACTGTGCGAAGCATTGGAGTCAACATAGGCCAATATCCCTTTGGAACGCTTTCGACACCTTGTAGATTCCATGMCYGAACAAAATGAGGCTGTTCTGAGGGGAAAAGGGGGTGCAACTCATTATTAGGAAGGTGTTCCTAATGTTTTGTACGCTCAGTGTATACCGCAGACCTATGATATGAACTGACTCCGACAGTTGAACTTGAGGAGAGAGGAAGAAAGTTTTAGGCCTAYCAGAGTTACTCCTAAAATCTAACAATATGATATCTTTATAAAAAAATATTTGGATAAAAAGTTACAAATTAGCCTCCTTCTGCATGCCTTTATCTGTATAACAGACCCAGTAGCTTATAGGATCGCACTTTAAAAAAAATGTTTTTAGCCTAAAATGACATATCCAAATCTAACTGCCTGTAGCTCAGGACCTGAAGCAAGGATATGGATATTCTTGAAACACTTTGAAGTTTGTGGAAATGTTAAATTAATGTAGGAGAATATAACACATTAGATCTGGTAAAAGATAATGCAAAGAAAAAAAAMACTTTTTTGTAATTTTTTTGTACCATCATCTTTGAAATGGAAGAGAAAGGCCATAATGTATTACGCTAGCCCAGGYGCAAKATTTTGGCCACTARCTGGCAGCAATGTATGTGCAAAGTGTTAGACTGATCCAATGAACCCYTGCATTTCTGTTCAAAATGTTGCATCAAGACTGCCCAAATGAGCCTAATTGGTTTATTAATACATTTTCAAGTTCATAACTGCTCTCTCCTCAAATGATAGCATGTGTAGCATATGCTTTCCTAAAACAATTGTCCACCTCACGGTTCAGCTGTCAGAGATTTGAGCACTAAATGCGTCAGGCATTGCATGCATAGGGCTATAGGCCACTGTATGATTTTAATATGTATATATATATACATACACACACACACACACACAATATATATATCGGTTGAAATCGGAAGTTTACATACACTTATGTTCGTTTTTCAACCACTCCACAAATGTCTTGTAAACAAACTAGTTTTGGCAAGTCGGTTAGGACATCTACTTTGTGCATGACACAAGTAATTATTCCAACAATTGTTCACAGACAGATTATTTCACTTATAATTCACTGTATCACAATTCCAGTGGGTCAGAAGTTTACATACACTAAGTTGACTGTGCCTTTAAACAGCTTGGAA
>NC_036857.1:37812341-37824073 GCF_002910315.2 Salvelinus sp. IW2-2015
AGCCCTCCACAAAGCTTCCCAACAATAAGTTGAAGGTGCATTTTGGCCCAATTCTCTGACAGAGCTGGTGTAACTGAGTCAGGTTTGTATGTCCTCCTTGCTCGGCACACGACTTTCTTTCAAGTTCTGCCCCACAAATTTTCTATAGGATTGATGTCAGAGCTTTGTGATGCCACCTCCAATATCTTAACTTGTTGTCCTTAAGCCATTTTGCCCACAACTTTGGGAAGTATGTTGGGTGCTTGTCTCATTTGGAAGACCCAGTTTGCGACCCAAGATTTACTTCCTGACTGATGTCTTGAGATGTTGCTTCAATATTATCCACATAAATTTTCTTGCCTCGGATGCCATCTAATGTTGTGAAGGTGCAAACAGTCCCTCCTGCAGCAAACCACCCCCACAACATTGATGCTGCACCCCATGCTATTCACGGTTTGAGATTGGTGTTCTTTGGGCTTCACAACCTTCCCCTTTTTCCTTCAAACATAACGATGTTTTATGGCCAAAACAGTTCTTATTGGTTTCATCAGACCAGAGGACATTCTCCAAAAAAGTAGAACTTTGTCCCATGTGGCAAGTTGCAAACCGTAGTCTGGCCATTTTTATGGCAGTTTGGCGCAGTGGCTCTTCCTTGCTGAGCGGCCTTTCAGGTTCATGTCGATCTAGACTCGTTTACTGTGGATATAAATACTTTGTACCTGTTTCCTCCCAGCACTTCACAGAAGGTCTTTGCTGCTGTTCTGGATTGAGTTGCCACTTTTTCGCCACCAAAGTTACTTTCATCTCTAGGAGAACAGAACCGCATCTCCTTCCTGAGCGGTAACGACGGCTTGCGTGGTCCCATTGAGTTTATACTTGCGTACTATTGTTTGTACAGATGAACGTGGTACCTTCGAGGGTTGGAAGTTTCTGCCAAGGATGAACCAGACTGTGGAGTCTAAAAAAAAAAATCTGATGGTCTTGGCTGATTGCTTTTTGATTTTCCCATGATGTCAAGCAAAAGAGGCACTTGAGTTGAAGTAGGCCTGAAATACATCCACAGGTATACCTCCAATTGACTCAAAGATGATGTCAATTAGGCTATCAGAAGCTTCTAAAGCCATGGCATCCTTTTCTGGAATTGCACGAAACGTTTGACCCAAGTTAAACAATTTAAAGGCAATGCTACCAAATACGAATTGAGTGTATGTAAACTTCTGACCCACTGGGAATGTGATGAAAGAAATAAAAGCTGAAATATATAATTCTTTCTACTATTATTCTGACATTTCACATTCTTAAAATAAAGTGGTGATCCTAACTGACCTAAGACAGGGAATTTTTACCAGGATTAAATGTCAGGAAATGTGAAAAACTGAGTTTAAATATATTTGACTAAGGTGTATGTAATCTTCCGAGTTGGATGACCGGTCAAAACTTATTTTGAGCTCACTGAAGTCTGAGATTTCCCAGTTTCCAGACCCTTAAACCCAGACACACATCCACTCCACTGAATAGCAGCTAGTGATTTTTTGCAACGCTTGCAGTTAGCCACTGATTCCTTCTAAACCACTCATTGTTGAATTTGCAATTTCCAACTTGTTGTGTAATGTTTGTCAAATGGCAAATGAGCACCGATACGTTTTATCTATAATTTCTCTTCATAATTTCTCTTCATATGACAAGGATTGAAAAGGATTTGATGTTGACATGATCAGTCCAATCAAAGCTACTGTAGATATAACGTGATTTGACAATTTTATCTATGGCCAATGACCTTGAGCCTTCTTGGATGGGCACTTCTAATGTAACTCTATGGCAGCACCCAAGGGGCTTGAATTTTCAAGCTCTCCCTGTAGATTTTGCTGTGATGTAGTGTCCCCATGAGTGACAGAACACTGAGCCAATCACRACACAGCTAGAGAACATTACCATGTTTGTATTCTTCTAAAATTGATGAAATATTTTGTTTTCTCTCATCAATCTACACACAATACCACATAATGACAAAGCAAAAACAGGTTGGTATTTTTTTTTGCMAAGCAAAAACAACTAAAATATCAMATTTACTTTACTTTGTGAACTAAGCATTCAGAYCCTTTACTCAGTACTTTGTTGAAGCACCTTTGGCAGGGATTACAGCCTCAAGTCTACTTGGGWATGACGCTACAAGCTATGCACACCTGTATTTGGGGAGTTTCTCCCATTCTTCAGTGCAGATCAGTGGAGGCTGGTGACTTTAAAAAAATGAGGAGGATGGGAGACCCACTGTATAGTCGCGGAATGCACAGAGACCAAAGTGTGTTTCAAAAATCRTCAAAGACAAATTATTTTAAYGTAAATCATTTAATAAAKACATTTRTAGTACAATATTATGGGGAATGAGGRCTACTTACACTGTGCTGAAAAGGGATCACAGCAGTGATTGTATGAGGGTATGAGTCATGAGTTAAGGTGTTCAGAGGCTTGACCAGTGCAGGACAGGATTTGACTGGGAAGACAAAAAACAATAACACAACACACTACACAGTTAGACAAAAGAGCTAAGAATGAGTTAGTCYAAGCAAGGAGTAAAATCATTGATTTGTAATAATGTGATTGTGTATGTGATTGACTCTACATGCAGCAATGAGACAAAATTGATTGAGTACCCCTCARGGAAACATTCAATGTTCAGTGGATGAGCGGGCACATGAGACGTTGTGGCTTCAGTTCATGTCAGGAGAAAGTTGACAACGGTAGTGGAGTGGAGTAGTCATCACCTCTTAATCAGGGAACATGAGGGGACTTAGCTGTGAATACAAATAGCAGATACATTCCATTACAGCTGCGCCATCGTACAGTCATGTAGGTTTGGACAACGAGTTTCTCTATGAAGTTAAACTCGGACATCTCAAAATTCACGAAGCCAAACACAGACTGCGCATCTCGCCCACTTGACACATCAAAGTGGCCCAAAAAACGTTCCTGAATAAAGCCCTGATCATCCACATACCTGTCGATAACTGACAACTGCAAGTAGACTGGTGGCACCAGAGCGGTGGGGCAATTTTTACCCCCTGGGGCCTGGAGTTTTTCCTTATATGTTAACCTAACTAGGAAAACTCTGGACCCTGTAAGGTATGACAGTGATTCATCCGTTATGAAAAGGTTTTATATGGGACAAGTTTTTTTTTTATGGCCACGGCGGGATGAAAACCCTGTCAAACTGCAGCTACCTTATATTTGTTCATATAAATTATATTTAGACTAGATTAGGAGGGGGATTTCCTCTAGCCAGACACATAGACAACAACTGATAGACAATAGAACTCAGGGATGAGCTTGCTTTATGCATGTTTAGGTCTGTCATCACTATTATGTTGATTGATTAATTCCAGTTAATAATTTTGGATTAAAAAAAATGTATAGGCAGCCTAGCCAGCCCAGTTTTCAATATAATCTAGATTTGATCACGTTCACATTTTCTCCTGACACACAAAGGGACTGTAAACACATAGCGTTACCAATTYGTTTGCCCTGACCAGATGGACAGGCCACATAGGCTGTATGCAGCTGCTCTTATTAGTTGCCTACAGTTGATCATACTGAAAAATAGTCWTTTTTTTCATCCCATACAGCATGTCAGATTTCTAAAGTTTTAGGTGTAGCCTAGGCTGCTGCAACATTCATGTCATGAGTTTTTGCTTGTGTCTGTCTGGAGTGAGTATGTGTTATCATCTTTACTAATTAAATACYAGAGGAAAGTGCAAAGCCTACTTGAGTGCACGCGAAAATGTTCATCAACCTCTTTCTTTAATCTAATTTTTAATGAATGATGCGATGGAAGCTATCAAATCATTCAGAATTGTTTTCGACATCCCAGAAAAGATGTTCAGCATGTAAAACATCGTAACGTGCAATTACAGGCGGCTTGATGAAAGGCTCCCTGTTAACCAGCTATTCATTTGCCGGGTGAAAACTACCTGCCCTCCAGGACACCTACACCACCCGATGTCACAGGAAGGCCAAAAAGATCATCAAGGACAACAACCACCCGAGCCACTGCCTGTTCACCCCGCTATCATCCAGAAGGCACGGTCAGTACATCAAAGCTGGGACCGAGAGACTGAAAAACAGCTTCTATCTCAAGGCCATCAGACTGTTAAAAAGCTATCACTAACATTGAGTGGCTGCTGCCAACATACTGACTCAAATCTCTAGCCACTTTAATAATTAAAGATTGGATGTAATAAATGTATCACTAGTCACTTTAAACAATGCCACTTTTTATAATGTTTACAATACCCTACATTACTCATCTCATATGTAAATACTGTACTCATACCATCTACTGCATCTTGCATCTTGCATCTTGCCATCTTGCATCTTGTTTCGGCCATCGCTTCATCCATATATTTATATGTACATATTCTTATTCATTCCTTTAACACTTGTGTGTAAAAGGTAAGTTGTTGTGAAATTGTTAATTACTTGTTAGATTATTACTGCAGGGTCGGAACTAGAAGCACAAAGCATTTTGCTACGCTCGCATTTAACATCTGCTAACCATGTGTGTGTGACCAATACAATTTGAATTTGATTGATTCAATTTGATAACCAGTGGTATTGAAAGGACCTCACCTTTTCATCCTTCTTCATGAAATTGAACTCAGGCAGAGGACGAACCTCGCTTTTAATTCACACCTTTTCCGTGTACCCCGGAGAATGAAAGGGGTTCTTCAACAAAAAGTCCACAACATTTTCGGCAGCGTTGGTCATTCTTGTCACACCCTGATCGGTTTCACCTGTCCTTGTCTCCACCCCCCTCCAGGTGTCGCCCATCTTCCCCACTTATCCCCTGGGTATTTATACCTGTGTTTTCTGTCTGTCTGTGCCAGTTCGTCTTGTTTGCCAAGTCAACCAGCGTTTTTCTGTCAGCTCATGTTTTCCCCCAGTCTATCTTTTTCTCGTCCCCCTGGTTTTGACCCTTGCCTGCCCCTGACCTCGAGCCTGCCTGCTGCCCTTTACCGTTTTGGACTCTGCCCTGGCTATGAACGCTTGCCTGTCACCGACCTGCCTTTTGTCTATCCCTTAGATTATAATAAATACCAGAGCTCAAACCATCTGTTATCCTGTGTCTGCATCTGGGTCTCGCCTTGTGTTGTTATAATTCTACCATTCTGGCGTAGAAAACTGCACACTCGCGCTGGTAGCTAGCTACTGAATTTAGCAAGGCAAGTGTAAATTAGTTGCACTAACTGGACACAAAAATAAAGTTCTAAACCCAAGAAAACTATTTATAATATACCTCCATCTTCTGTAATTTGAAAAAACTAGTTAGAATTGAATAATATCCCAAAAATGCTCATCACTCTTAATCTCTATCCAACAATGTCACCATGCTTCTCAACACATATAACCCCCATAGCGCTCTGTGGCACAGTCCCAATACAACACAATAGGTTAATTATCTTATCCTACTTCTATGATTGGATGGACAACCATGTCAGTTCATACTGCAAAATCTTTGATTGGTTGGAGGACGTTCTCCGTATGTGGTCATAATTACCATGTATGTCTATGGAAGTGGGTGAGGCTTACCAGCCTCCTAGGTTTTGTATTGAAGTCAATGTAGCCAGAGGAGGATGGAAGCTAGCTGTCCTCCGGCTACACCATGTCCTTCGGCTAAATCATGGTGCTAGCCCAGACAGTGCGGTTGACGTTACTGAACAGTCGTGGCCAAAAGTTTTGAGAATGACACAAATATACATTTTCACAAAGTCTGCTTCCTCAGTTTGTATGATGGCAATTTGCATATACTCCAGAATGTTATGAAGAGTGATCAGATGAATTGCAATGAATTGCAAAGTCCCTCTTTGCCATGCAAATGAACTGAATCCCCCAAAATCATTTCCACTGCTTTTCAGCCCTGCCACAAAAGGACCAGCTGACATCATGTCAGTGATTCTCTCGTTAACACAGGTGTGAGTGTTGACGAGGACAAGGCTGGAGATTCTAACTTCTGTCATCTGGATTGGAGATCGATAATAACAGACTGAAGCTTCAAAAGTAGGGTGGGTGCTTGGAATCATGCTGTTCTTCCTTTGTCACCATGGCTACCTGCACAGGGATAACACATGGCAGTCATCATTTGCTTTGCACAAAAAGGGCTTCACAGGCAAAGGATATTCGGCCAGTAAGATATGCACCTTAAATCAACCATTTATCGGATCATCAAGAACTTCAAGGAGAGCGTTCAATTGTTCGTGAACCAAGGGCTTCAGGGCGCCCAAGAAAGTCCAGCAAAGCACCAGACCAATCTCCTCAGTTGATTTTAGCTGCGGGACGGGGCACCACCAGTACAGAGCTTAGCTCAGGATGTGCAGCCAGGCAGTGTGAGTGCATCTTGCAGCAGACAGTGAGGCGAAGACTTTTGGAGGATGGCCTGGTGTCAAGAAGGGCAGCAAAGAGCCACTTCTCTCCGGAAAAAACATCAGGGACAGACTGATATTCTGCAAAAGGTACAGGGATTGGACTGCTGAGGACTGGGGTAAAGTAATTTTCTCTGATGAATCCCTTTCCGATTGTTTGGGGCATCTGGAAAAGAGCTTGTCCGGAGAAGACAAGGTGAGCGCTACCATCAGTCCTGTGCCATGCCAACAGTAAAGCACCCTGAGACCATTCATGTGTGGGGTTGCTTCTCAGCCAAGGGAGTGGGCTCACTCACATTTGCCTAAGAACACAGCCATGAATAAAGAAGAGGTACCAACACATCCTCCGAGAGCACTCTCCCAACCATCCAGGAACAGTTTGGTGACAAACATGCCTTTTCCAGCATGATGGAGCACCTTGCCATAAGGCAAAAGTGATAACTAAGTGGCTCGGGGAACAAAACATCGATATTTTGGGGTCCATGGCCAGGAAACTCCCCAGACCTTAATCCCATTGAGAACTTGTGGTCAATCCTCAAGAGGCGGGTGGACAAACAAAAACCCACAAATTCTGACAAACTCCAAGCATTGATTATGCAAGAATGGACTGCATCAGTCAAGGTTTTGGCCCAGATTTAATTGACAGCATGCCAGGGCGGATTGCAGAGGTCTTGAAAAAGAAGGGTCAACACGGCAAATATTGACTCTTTGCATCATTCATGTAATTTCAATAAAGCATTTGACACTTATGAAATACTTGTAATATACTTCAGCATTCCATAGTAACATCCAACAAAAAATATCTAAAGACACTGAGGAAGCAGACTTTGTGGAAATAATATTGTGTCATTCTCAAAACTTTTGGCCACGACTGTAGACCTTCATTGCAAACACAGTATATTTAACCAATTATTTTGTGACATAGTTTTATCTAAAAAGGACAACTTTAATGTTTCACTATTGTACTTTTAGAAAATGTCACTGAGGGATGGTCCTCCACTTCCTCCCCTGAGGAGCCTCTGCTGCAGATCCTCTCAAGCTCTCTCAGGTTGGATGGGTAACGTCGCTGCACAGCTATTTTTAGGTCTCTCCAGAGATTTTTGATCTGGTTCAAGTCTGGGCTCTGGCTGGGCCACTCAAGGACATTCAGAGACTTGTCCCGAAACCACTCCTGCGTTGTCTTGGCTGTGTGCTTAGGGTCATTATCCTTTTGAAGGTGAACCTTCGACCCGGTCTGAGGTCCTGAGCGCTCTGGAGCAGGTTTTCATCAAGGATTTCTGTACTTTGCTCCGTTCATCTTTCCCTCGATACGGAACAGTCTCCAAGTCCCTGCCGCGAACMACATCCCCACAGCATGATGCTGCCACCACCATGCTTCACCGTAGGGATGGTTCCAGGTTTCCTCCAGACGTGACGCTTGTCATTCTGACCAAAGATTTCAATCTTGATTTCATCAGACCAGAAAATCTTGTTTCTCGTGGTCTGAGTCCTTTAGGTAACTTTTGGCAAACTCCAGGAGGGTTGTCATGTGCCTTTTGTTGAGGAGTGGCTTCCGTCTGGTCACTCTACCATAAGGGCCTGATTGGTGGAGTGCTGCAGAGATGGTTGTCCTTCTGGAAGGTTCTTCCATCTCCACAGATGAACTCTGGAGCTATGTCAGAGTGAACATTGCGTTCTTGGTCACCTCCCTGACCAAGGCTATCCTCGATCGATGTCTCAGTTTGACTGGGCGGACAGCTCTAGGAAAAGTCTTGGTGGTTCCAAACTTCTTCCATTTAAGAATGATGGAGGCCACTGTGTTCTTGGGGACTTTCAATGCTGCAGAATTTTTCTTTTACCCTTCCCCAGATCTGTGCCTCGACACAATCCTGTCTCAGTACTTTACAGACAATTCCTTCGACCTCATGGCTTGGTTTTTGATCTGACATGCACTGTCAACTGTGGTACCTTATATAGACAGGTGTGCCTTTCCAAATCATGTCCAATCAATTGAATTTACCGTATGTGGACTCTAATCAAGTTGTAGAAACATCTCAAGGATGATCAATGGAAACAGGATACACCTTAGTAAAAGTTTTAATACATTTGCAACCTGTTCAACATTTAATACAACCTGTTTTTGCTTTGTTATTATTGGGTATTGTGTGTAGATGGATAAGGATTTTTATTTAATCTATTTTAGAATAAGGCTGTAACGTAGCAAAATGTGGAAAAAGTCAAGGGGTCTGAATACTTTCCGAAWGCACTGTATATGCASTGTTCAGATAAATGATTGCATGAATAAACTCACCAATTGAAAAAGTATATGGCTTCAATAGCCAACTACTGTATAAGCAGGCCAACTCATAAAAGAGAAATCAGTCAGTCACTTAGGTCTACCCTGCGGAAAGAAGGCTTTTTCCCCGTGTCTTGCCTCATCGACTTTCAGTCACAGCTTCGCACGGGCATCCCTGTCGCATTTGCTCAGATCTTCTGCAAAGCGAATGCCTTTCTCCCTGCAGATCGGCGCCAGTTTCGCAGCTCTCTACACCTTGTCTCTCACGTTCCTCAACGCCAMCAGCCTGATTACCTGTCTGTATTTGTTCATCTCTTTTCACTTGTCTTCCGARACGGTGTACAACATCTACCGCGATGTTCAGGATAGCAGGGGGATATGGAACAATCTTCTCAATAATGTCAATCACAATCCCTCATATTYTCACCATCAGTTTCAGGCAGCCCCAGTCAATCCTATTAGTCCTGTTCAGCACTGGCTGTCCATCGCTCCTCATTTTCTTTTGTCAGGGCACCAATTTTAGTGCTTTGTAATTTGTTATATGCTGTTTTTTAGGACATGTAAATGTGGTCACTTGCTGGGTTTACGCACCTAATGCATGTGGATAACCGGTACATTTCTCAAAAGGCCGATAAATTCCCAGTCACTTGTCTGGTGCCGAATTTTCCTAATGGAAACCCTGATATATAATATATAGGCTACAGTAGGTAACAAAATAACCTTTCTAGTGACACTGACTCACCCAATGATGAAGATGAAGTATAGCCTACTCAACGGTGATGGCCGATGCACTTGTGCCAATATCTCCAGATAAACTAGGCTACTTTGAAAAACAGTGCTGTTTCTTTCTTTACAGACATATTACTCTTCTCTTTTCAGCAGTAGGCATTTGCTTCCCATACGGTTGGTCTATTTCTACATTCGTGAAAGGCAAACTGTCAGCCACAACCAACCATATAAATATAATCCATTGATGGCAATTCCCATTCAAATCAGGATTGGCAGCCATGGCTAGTGTACCCATGAGTTTAACAGTCATAGTGCCAGGGTTAGAAATTCCGAAATCTTTTAGATTATATCTATGGACACAATGTAACAAGCTGTTCTATATTTGGCATGCATGCTGCCCAAATTGCAGCCTTCCTGACTGTAAATGCTTGTGATGAAACTTAATCCACAGATTTTTTTTTTTTTTGCATCTTCTGCATTTAACCCAACCCCTCTGAATCAGAGAAGTACTGGGGTTGCCTTAATYGAGGTCAAGCAGTTWTTGTTGGGGGTTAACTGCCTTGCTCAAGAGCAGAACGCAGATTTTTCCATCTTGCTGACTCAGGKATTCGAACCAGCGACGTTTCGGTTATTGGCTCAACGCTCTTTACTGCAAGGCTACGTGCCGTTATTGATCCTTGTCGCTCTCCGGTGTAGTATTTAGAAAATGTTTTATTTATGTCTGCTCAGACAGGAGTAATAACATTTTTTTGGGGAAAAAAAATGTATAGCCTAATTTCGGCAAAATTATTTCAATTTATCAGGGGTGCTGCAGGACCCCCAGCACCCCTACTGCCCACAGCTGTGCATGTATGTATCATTGCATTATAACCATGGTCATGGCCAGTTTATGACAAAGCTAGTGGTAAGTCAACCAAGTCGGAAGTGATTCGGAAGTGCGACATCAGCATATGTGGTGAATGAGAAGCATCCAATGCAAATAAAACAGATATCTCTAAAACCAGATATTGCTTAAACTGACGTATTTTGAAGGGGATTTTTTCATGATGCTAATTAGATTTCWGCTGGGCTGCGGAAATCGACTCCAAGGGTTAAACCTTTTTACAACAGATTAATCACGTCATACCATATAAGGTCCGGAGTTTACCTGGGTTGGTTACCAGATCAGGAAATAYTACAGGCMCCAGAATTTTGTTTCCGCCACACCACTCTGGGACCTGTGGTGCCACATCTGCCCCCAGGTACTTGTAGCCGTACTTGACAGTGGTGGTGATCATATGCAGGCACACATCTCTGTCCTCCCATGAGTACCTCTCCTGACTAATCCAGGAGAAGTCATTCAGGGAGGAGATACGGTCCTCAGCAAGTTTAGCTACCATGTCATGAGCTKGGAGAGAGAGGAGCGAGTGTGTGAGTGAGAATAATTWGTGTGTGTGAGAGATTTGGCACCGACTTCCTCTGGGCTGAACTCAATCTGTTCACGAAAGAAGAACAACGAGAACTAGAAGAAGAACAACAACCAATAAAGAGGAAAAAGTCTCAAGCTAGGTTTCCATCCAATTGRCAACAGATTGTCAGAGTGTCTAGTCCTCAACTGGCAGTCCTCAAAAGGCAGCTTCATTAAAAGGTACCCCCAAAACACCAATCTCAACGTCAACAGTGAAGAGGCAACTCCGTGATGCTGGCCTTCTAGGCAGAGTTCCTTTGTCCAGTGTTCTTTTGCCCATCTAGAGCCGCTACGCTGAGATTCCGGAACCAGGCTTTTCTCTCCCAGTGCTCCCTCATTTTCAAGCTGCAGCCTTCTTCGTTCCCTCGGACCGCTCGAGGATAGCGTACATCATAACGCTGATGTCGAGAGGGCACTCGCCTGGGCCACGGCGGTGTGGAGCAACAGTACGTCGTCTGCCTCATTCTGGAGGAGTTAGTGGAGGAAGTTCGGAAGGTGTTTGATTCTCTGTTGTCTGGGAGAGAGGCTGTTCGTTAGCTGCTCCAGCTACGTCAAGACTCCCGTAGTGTGGCAGACTACGTGGTGGATTTTCGCACGTTGGCGGCTGAAGTTTCCTGGAACCCGGAAGCATTTGTTTGACATGTTACTGCACAGAGTATCGAGGAAGTAAATGACGAGCTTGCAGGCCGGGAACTACCGACGATCTCGACTCACTTCATCGCCTTGACCTTTCGGATCGCGATGGCGCGACTACGGGAGTGGAGGAAGAGAGGTTCGATTTCTAGGCAGAGTTGCAAAGAATAAGCCATATCTCAGACTAGCCAATAAAAAGAGAAGATTAAAGGGCAAAAGAACACTGGACAAAGGAACTCTGCCTAGGAAGGGCCAG
>NC_036857.1:37829781-37916222 GCF_002910315.2 Salvelinus sp. IW2-2015
CCGGAGGAGGTAAGCGGGGTTCTCGGGAAACTGGGGTAGGCTGGGAGATTACGGGTGTGACCCGCTGCCAGGTGGGGAATCCACGGAATGGCTGCAGCAAAGTATCGAATGCCTGGTCATGGCGTTCTGCCAGGGTAGGGAGCCCCTCCATAAGACATTGAATTAACTCCCCGTGTCTTCCAATGGTGGCTCCTTGCAGGGAGACAGCATTGTGGAGCTGRTTTGAGTTTGCTGGGTCAGTCAGGGCCAGTTCGTACTCTCACATTTCAGGAGAAGACCCAGATGCAGACAGTGTCGAAGTAACAAACGTTTATTACAAGAACAGGGGGCAGGCAAAATGACAGGTCAAGGGCAGGCGGAGGTCAGTAATCTCGATCAGAGTCCATAAGGTACAGAATGGCAGGCAGGCTCAGGGCAGGCAGAGGCCAGTAATCCAGATCAGAGTCCATAAGGTACAGAACGGCAGGCAGGCTCAGGGCAGGCAGAAATGACCAGAACAGGAAAAACTAGACAACAGGAAAATAACATGGCAACAGACAAACAGAGAACACAACGATAAATACACTGGGGATAATGGGGAGATGGGCGACACCTGGAGGGAGGTGGAGACAAGCATAAAGACAGGTGAAACAGATCAGGGTGTGTCACAACTGGTGCAACGCTTTAGCATTTCAACAGAGCCACACGAGAACATTATGTATTTTGGCTATACTGTGGTTGGCAAGGGAGACTGAGATTTCAGAGATCAAGGGTATCCAAGCAGGCACAAACTCAGGAAAAAATCTACAAATAGACAATTTWGCAAAATTGCAATGGCTTATATTTCTGTCACAAATCTTGTTTACTGGTCCCTTGCTCTAAACACAGCTAATTTCCACAAAGACATGACAGGGGTGTGACACGGGCTTAACACAGTGGACAAGAAGGAAACAAGAGCCTCTCACTACAACACTGGAATTAGCCATGCAGACCTTGGCCTAACTGCTTCCTGTATGTCAACCTTCCTGTCTGTCTACCTGGCTGCCTGACTGTCTTACAGGCTCTGACTGTCTGTTTAGCTGGTTGACTTGACTGACTACTGACTGGCTCACTGTCTTTATGTCTGTCTGTCTGGCTCTACTAATGTTTTGTTCAGGTCGTCCCTTGTGATTTTTTACTGTCTCTAAACCAGATCCTCAAACTCTGTGGGCAGCAGGGGGAGGTTGGTAGAGAAAAGGTCCTCAAGCCTCACAAACCTCAAGGAAGAGAAACGAAGAGAAAGAAAGAAAGGGAGAGAGACAAGGGTTAACTTGTATAATCTGAACCCTGTTCTAGTGGCAGTGGTTGTAAATGCTATAAGCAGTGGTTATTGTAATAGGAATATTGTTTGTGCTTTTCTTATGATTAATTTCTGTGTTCTATTTMTGTGCTGTTCTATAAACCAATTTCTGTGTTCATGCAAGTGGCTGACTGTACAAATCACACCTATCAGTAGATGCAATTTGGCAGTACGCCAGACCGTGTTTTGAGAACAAACTTGTCACACCCTGATCTGTTTCACCTGTCCTTGTGCTTGTCTCCACCCCCCTCCAGGTGTCGTCCATCTTCCCCACTTATCCTCTGGGTATTTATACCTGTGTTTTCTGTCTGTTTGTTGCCAGTTCGTCTTGTTTGTTCAAGCCTGCCAGTGGTTTGTGTCTCAGCGCTTGCTTTTTCCAGTTTTGCTTTTCTTGTCCTCCTGGTTTTTGACCCAGTCCCTGCCTGCCAGTCCCTGCCTGCCAGTCCCTGCCTGCCAGTCCCTGCCTGCCAGTCCCTGCCTGCCAGTCCCTGCCTGCCATCCTGTACCTTTGCTCCACCTCTTGATTACCGACCTGAGGCTGCCTGCCGTCCTGTACCTTGGCCTCTACTCTGAATTATCAACCACTGCCTGCCTTGACCTGTCATTACTTCAGTCTGCACTTGGGTCTTACCTTGATTCCTGATAAAACTAAAGATATCTGAGGTCTCAGCTTAGAGAGGAGAAGCATCGCGAGGTGTTGTTCTGTCACATGTTATGAAACAGTGTTGGTCGGTCACATAAATTAAACAAAATGGTAATGATGAATTAATTATGCTAAATCATGCAAATATAACTTGTCTGTGTATAGCCGTATATAAGACAACTGCTGGGACTGCCCAGMGAGCTCCTGATTGAYGTGTACTATGGTGCATTGAGTTGGTTGGAACCTCTCCAGCGTGCTRACAATAAACAATGACTCATTTAAGATTGACTTCGAGTGTCCCTGTGTAAGAATTTTTGCCACAAGGTWATAAATGCGCTTTAAATTAAGTTTGATTTGATTTAGTCCTATTCTTTAACTTATATTTTTGGTTGAAATGGAGATRTGAATCCAACATAGTCATTATTAACTTAAATTTGACATCAACCAAAACTTGAAACCCTAGGCCTATATGTATTGTCTATTTTTAGATGAACTCTCGGTTGAATTTAAACAATATAGTAGATGTTGATGACTTCGCAAATGCTGCATAGGCCTAAATAGTATCATTGATGACATATGACTTATGGAAAGAGTATGGTTACATTTCATTTGCTCTGTTAAACCCTTTGGAATGACGTCGAAAGCAACATTTAATCTATTCAGTCATTACGAGATCTCTCAAACAAATYTCAAAGCTGGGCTTGGTTAATTAAGGATCGGCCCCTTTTTTTCCAATTTTTGCATAAAATTACATACCCAAATCTAACAGCCTGTAGCTCAGGCCCTGAAGCAAGGATATGCATATTCTCGGTACCATTTGAAAGGAAACTCTTTGAAGTTTGTGGACATGTGAAAGTAGGAGAATATAACACAATAGATCTGGTAAAAGATAATACAAAGACAAAAACAAACGTTATTTTGTATTTTTTTTAACCATCTTTGAAATGCAAGAGAAAGGCCATAATGTATTATTCCAACCCAGGTGCAATTTTGATTTTGGCCACTAGATGGCAGCAGTGTATGTGCAAAATTTTAAACTGATCCAATAAACCATTGCATTTCTGTTCAAAATTATGTATCAAGACTGCCCAAATATGCCTAATTTGTTTATTAATAACTTTCATGTTTAAAATTGTGCACTCTCCTCAATCTTTCCCTGTAAYAGCTACTGTAAATTGGACAGTGCAGTTAGMTTRACAAGAATTTAAGYTGTCTGCCAATATCAGATATATCTATGTCCTGGGAAATGTTCTTGTTACTTACAACCTAATGCTAATCGTATTAGCCTACATTAGCTTGACCGTCCCGTGGAAGGGACACTGATCCCGAAGAAGTAACCCTGGATGGGAGACCAAATGGATAGCTGTAGATAGATGAACTCTCCAGTAGGAAGTACTGCCCAGCCTATTGTTTTTTTTAAATAGTTGATATAACATTGAAGATGTGATGTTTTAAAGGTGAAAAACTCAACGTATTTTAGACTAGKCTTGTCTATGGTGAAAATTGGTAACCATAATCACATAATTCTGTGGTTGAAATTTCACCCTCAAAATAACAATTTATGTTGATGACTTTTTGCAAATCCAATGTATTTTCCACATAGATTCCAYGTCACAATACCTTGACAAATTACGTTGAAATAATGTTGATTCATCCAGTTTGTAACCAGTGGGTGTACTCAAAATCTCTATCAGTATTGAGGGTCTTCTATACCATGGCAACAGCTGTCGTTACTTTGCAACGTGATGCAYGAGAACTTGGAGGAAGACGCTCCAATAAAACAATAGTTACGAGAATAGTATCAAACGTTGTGCTTGAGCTGGACATTAGAGACAGTTCTTAGCCTATCATAAGATTTCTATCTGACTTAGAGAATCTGTGACAGATTCTCTAAGTCAGATTGTTTTTATTGACAGAATAACATTCATTGACCCGTACATAGAGGATTTGAAGATTCATTTGTGCAAGCAGTCATCCATAATCATATCATGCTTCAACATGAGCTGATTGTTGATAGGGAGATGGACAAAGGAGATGAAGGTTGACGTTTATTGGGATGAGTACTTGAGGCAGAACTGAGCTATTTCCGCTAGATGGCCAGCTGCAAAGTCAAAAATTSCCTATATTCTAAGAATTCATGAGAACAAACATGTGGCTTTTGGTTTTAATTTAAGGTTAGGCACTAGGGTTAGCTGTGTGGTTAAGGTTAGGATTAAGATCAGGGTTAGGTTTAAAATCAGATTTGACTGTGCCAGCTAGTGACCACTCTGCAGAGCTGCCTCCAGGACATGATTCATGACAAAAAATGCTAACCTGCAAAGGGGATGCATATGCATAAAATCTGTACAGCTGTGGAATATTGACATGCAAAACTTTTCTCATGCCCACCAGGGGTCACAACAGACTAGTTTCTGGTCCACAGTGAGGCCAGAGAGGGTTTGGTTGCTCTGATGTGACAAACACATATTCAACTATTCTCTGAGATTTAAAATGCAGCAAACTTTTGGATATTTGAAAGTGAATAGTGTTGCCTCAAGTTCGCACTTAAGTGACATTGAAGACCTACATCTAAATCTAATCTCATCCTATATTTCAGGTAGGCATAGGTCAACCGATRCCTGCTTTTGCTAATGTTTTGTTTTTTCTTATGCCTGCTTTTAATTAATTACCATAGTGATGAAACGACAGCGACTGCAATATGACTCCTAATTGTCCTTTATTTTGTGTGTTGTTCTGTCTCCTCTCTGGTCGAGAGATAAATGACAGCTCAGTCCGTGCTGTGCATTCTGGGATACCTGTTGCTAAATCTATTAGAAAACAAAACAAAAATCCCCTTCAACACCCAACATGGTGCAAGCAGCTCAGGTAAAACGCTAACCAACTGGAGCCAGGGTCATTYCAATTGTGTTCATAATTAGATTAACTCAGAGCTAGGCACCCTTACAGAAATGCGAAATGAYGTGAAAAGGTGTTTTTGGAACACTTCACATGTGATCACATGCTTTCACATGTGTAGTTTGATTTTATCACGTTGCTTTACRTGTTGTCACGTTATCACATTAGCTTCACATAAGATCACATGATCACATGAAAACTTGTTTTTGGAATACYTCTCGTGTTCACATGTGAAATTCATGTTTGAAGTTTTACGTTTTATTAGTCRTATGTATAGGATACACAAAATGCTTACTTGCAGGTTCCTTCTCGAYAATCCAACAACAATAAGAAATAATAAAAGATAAGATTACAAACTTAAAGTAAATTACTCAGTAGAATATAATACTTTTTATTAGCATAAGTACAATACAGGAAGGCACAATATACAGTCCAATATTTACACGTGTTTTGGGGAACAGGGGATTGTGGAGCAAGTGTTTAAATTGTGCAGTACTTAGCAATCATAATAAGAGTCTGGTAGCAGCACTTGTGATGTGTGTGTAGCATGAATACAGTTGAAGTCGGAAGTTTACATACACTTAKGTTGGAGTCATTAAAACTCRTTTTTMAACCACTCCACAAATKTCTTRTAAACAAACTATAGTTTTGGCAAGTCGGTTAGGACATCTACTTTGTGSATGACACAAKWMATTWTTCCAACAATTGTTYACAGACAGATTATTTCACTTATAATTCACTGTATCACAATTCCAGTGGATCAGAAGTTTACATACACTTAATTGACTGTGCCTTTAAACAGCTTGGAAAATTCCCGGGAATGATGTCATGGCTTTAGAAGCTTCTGATAGGCTAATTTACATAATTTGAGTCAATTGGATTGGACAAGGACCTTGTGAAGATGCTGGAGGAAATATGTATCAAAGTATCTATATCCACAGTAAAACGAGTCCTATATCGACATAACCTGAAAGGCCGCTCAGCAAGGAAGAAGCCACTGCTCCAACACCGCCATAGAAAAGCCAGACTACGGTTTGCAACTGCACATGGGGACAAAGATCATACTTTTTGGAGAAATGTCCTCTGGTCTGATGAAACAAAAATAGAACTGTTTGGCCATAATGACCATCGTTATGTYTGGAGGAAAAAGGGGGAGGCTTGTAAGCCGAAGAACACCATCCCAACTGTGAAGCACAGGGGTGGCAGCATCATGCTGTGGGGGTRCTTTGCTGCAGGAGGGATTGGTGCACTTCACAACATAGATGGCATCATGAGGCAGGGAAATGATGTGGATATAATAAATGGATCTTCCAAATGGACAATGACCCCAAGCATACTTCCAAAGTTGTGGCAAAATTGCTTAAGGACAACAAAGTCAAGATATTGGAGTGGCCATCACAAAGCTCTGACCTAAAACCTATAGAAAATATGTGAGCAGAACTGAGAAAGCGTGTGCGAGCAAGGAGGGAGGCCTACAAACCTGACTCCAGCTCTGTCAGCAGGAATGGGCCAAAATTCCAGGAATGGAATGGGCTACCCGAAACGTTTGACCCAAGTTAAACAATTTAAAGGCAATGCTACCAAATACTAATTSAGTGTATGTAAACTTCTGACCCATTGGGAATGTGATGAAAGAAATAAAAGCTGAAATAAATCATCCTCTACTATTATTCTGACATTTCACATTCTTAAAATAAAGTGGTGATCCTAACTGACCTAAGACAGGGAATTTTTACTAGGATTAAATGTCAGGAATTGTGACAAACTGAATTTATATGTATTTGGCTAAAGGGTATGTAAACTTCTGACTTCAACTGTGTATACAGTATATATATGTGTGTGTGTGTGATGAGTGTATATCTGTGTGGGTGAGTGYGTGTGTCCTAAGATCTATAGAGTCAGTGCAGGTGGTCAGTCCAGTTCAAGGTTTTAGCAGTCTGATGGCTCATTGATATAAACTGTCTCTGTCGTTTTTCCGCAAGGTCAGCTAATGGGAGTTTTGAAAAAAAATTGATTGCCGCTTTGTGATGATGTGAGGAAAATAATAAACAACTTAGTGAACACAGTTAAAAAAACATGTTTTGTGAACATGACATCCTGTTCTTGTCTTCTATAGAGTGGCAGTTATATTAGCTTYGTCTGATACAAAGCTAATATAACTGCCATTCTATACAAGACAAGAACAGAAGAGGGTTGGACTGGTGGAAAATAGACATTGTGTGATTTGTTGTGTTCCTCTGTTTTCATTTAGGGTTAGTTGTCTGTGTTTTGTCTGTGACATATAAACAGATCAGTTAAAGAGCAGTGGGGTTACTGCTTAATTTACTCTGTTCTCTGTTTTCTCTGGGGCCATCATTACCTCAATGATAAATAACTGTGTTCACTGTAATTGACGACTGATTGAAACACAGAGGACTTGGGCTTTATACGCTCTTTTAAAGAAAGGCTTGGAGCATACTTTCTTTTAACATTACCAGTACACAAGTCATTATGTTCATATTAGCAAGAGTAACTACTATTTCTCCATTACTTTTCTAWTATTAGGAGTGACCAATGAGGCCAATAAGTGCTGGTTGCAGCATAGCTCAACCTTACCTTGAGAGTGGGACTTTTCAAATCAAATCAAATGTTATTAGTCACATGCGCCGAATACAACAGGTGTAGACCTTACAGTGAAATACTTACTTACGAGCCCCTAACCAACAATGCAGTTTAAAAAAATATCAGTGAAGACACTTGCCAGTTGGTCAGCGCATGCTCGCAGTACACGTCCTGGTAATCCGTCTGGCCTTGCGGCCTTGTGAATGTTGACCTGTTTAAAGGTCTTACTMACATCGGCTGCGGAGAGCGTGATCACACAGTCTTCCGGAACAGCTGGTGCTCTCATGCATGTTTCAGTGTTATTTGCCTCGAAGCGAGCATAGAATTAGCTTAGCTCGTCTGGTAGGCTCGTGTCACTGGGCAGTTCTAGGCTGTACTTCCCTTTGTAGTCTTTAATGGTTTACAAGCCCTGCCACATCCAACGAGCGTCAGAGCCGGTGTAGTAGGATTCGATCTTAGTCCTGTATTGATGYTTTGTCTGTTTGATGGTTCGTCGGAGGGCATAGCGAGATTTCTTATAAGCTTCCGGGTTAGAGTCCTGCTCCTTGAAAGAGGCAGTTCTAGACCTTTAGCTCAGTGTGGATGTTGCATGTAATCCATGGCTTCTGGTTGGGGTATGTACGTACAGTCACTGTGGGGACGACGTCATCGATGCACTTATTTATGAAGCCAATGACTGATGTGGTGTACTCCTCGATGCCATTGGAGGAATCCCGGAACATATTTCAGTCTGTGCTAGCAAAACAGTACTGTAGCGTAGCATCTGCTTCATCTGACCACTTTTTTATTGATCTAGTCACTGGTGCTTCTTGCTTTAATTTTTGCTTGTCAGCAGGAATCAGAAGGATAGAATTATGGTCAGATTTGCCAAATGGAGGGCGCGGGATAGCTTTGTATGCATCTCTGTGTGTGGAGTAAAGATGGTCCAGAGTTTTTTTCCCTCTGGTTGCACATTTAACATGCTGATAGAAATTTGGTAAAACAGATTTAAGTTTCCCTGCAGTAAAGTCCCCGGCTACTAGGAGCGCCGCCTCTGGGTGAGCGTTTTCTTGTTTGCTTATGGTGGAATACAGCTCATTCAATGCTGTCTTAGCGCCAGCCTCCGTCTGTGGTGGTATGTAAAACAGCTACAAAAAATACAGATGAAAACTCTCTAGGTAGATAGTGTGGTCTACAGCTTATCATGAGCTACTCTACCTCAGGCGAGCAATAGCTCGAGACTTCCTTAGATATCGTGCACCAGCTGTTATTTACAAAAATACATAGTCTGCCGCCCCTTGTCTTACCAGATGCCGCTGTTCTATCCTACCGGTACAGCGTATAACCAGCCAGCTGTATGTTGATAGTGTTGTCGTTCAGCCACGACTCCATGAAGCATAAGATATCACAGTTTTTAATGTCCCGTTGGTAGTTTAATCTTCCACGTAGGTCATCGATTTTATTCTCCAAAGATTGCACGTTTGCTAACAGAATGGAAGGAAGTGGGGGTTTATTCGATYGCCTACGAATTCTCAGAAGGCAGCCCGCCCTCTGGCCCCTTTTTCTCCTCCTCCTCTTCGCACAAATCACGGGGATCCGGGCCTGTACCTGAGAAAGCAGTATATMATTCGCGTCSGGCTCGTCAGACTCGTTAATGGGGAAAAAAAGATTCTGTCAGTCCGTGGTGAGTAATCGCAGTCCTGATGTCCAGAAGTTATTTTCAGTCATAAGAGATGGTAGCGGCAACATTAAGTACAAAATAAGTTAAAAAATAAGTTACAAACAGCGCAAAATATACGAACAAAAAAAACACAATCGGTTGGGGACTGCTTTTACATGTAAAGTTCTGTTTTAGGCCATATAGTTTACAGAGGGAGTTTATTCAAGTTCAGCTACTGGGCCATACATGAGCACGTGTAGCTATTCTCCAGTCAGTCGGGCAATGGCTTTTATGCACATCCACGATAGATGACACCCCAGGGCATTTGAGATGTTCCAAATAAAAGTCCCTGAGCTGGCCTATGACCCATTTTCGTGATAATGCACCATAAACTGGATCATAAAGAAAAAGGTGTCTTTTTCAGGCTCGTTTGGTATAAATATAGGCGTTCAGACACTCTCACCTGAGAGCAATGTGGCATTACAGGGATGATGAATAAGCGTTAGCGCAACAAGAATATAACCGGCCTGGAAAGAGAAGGATGGTGATCCATCACACGCCTCCCAAAGCCCTTCACTCTGTGTGTAAATTCAAGGGATTTCAGAGAAACCCCGTGGGAATGAATGAGGGGAAGAATACAAAAAAAGAGAGAGCGGGGAATGATAGATAAGGAAACTGTAGTTTTAGAGAGAGAGAGGGGGGGGGGGTTGACTAAGACCAGAAATCAGTTTTCTTAGAATAACACCATCAATAACCATTGGTAATATGCTTTGTGGTTTTTCTCTGTCACTATGGCCTATGAATGACTGCATGTTCTAGGGCATCCATACTCAGTAGGCAGACCTTGGTCTGGACACAGAACGGGGTCAGTACGGACCGCGGGTCCTGACTTTAAAAAAAAAWTAAGTTGACATAGCAATGGACGTTAAAAGCTAATCGAATCCACCCGGACCTTTCCCACCTAGGAAATTTGTGTGACTGGACCTTTTCAAATAGTATTCGAGTACCCTGATCTACGATCTACGAACGACCTTCTTGTCCCATAAACAAGGTTGTCTGACATAGTATATAAGAAGGAGCTACTTGGCAATTAGAGGCTTGCAAATGAGGTAATCCATCTCCTCATCTTACCCTGATCAACTTGCGAGTGGCTCAACGAAGATCAGGTTATCAGATGTCCGGACTTGAACCGACAGTAACAAGGTGATTTGTTTTCCTCGTTGTGGCTGCTTATTGTTCCTGCAAAGCATTTAAAACATCAAGGTCAGACAAATGCTAGTTCTAATAGTGCTAGTATAAACATTATAATATACTGACTTAAATCAGAAACTTATTAACATTTCTTTCAAAAAAAGTGACACTAATAATTTGAACTACCAAAAATAAGTCCTGTCAAAATAAAATGGGCCATTATAGGTAGGGATGGTTTTATGCTGCTTCCTGTTGACCTATTTCCTATATAGCAAATGAAACACAAAAACACAGAGCAGCAATAAGATGAGCAGCATTTAGATGAACCTCTCCCTCCTACTCTCTCCWTTGTTTCACRTGTATTATACAGAGTCTCATCATCTGAATAGTCCCTCTGAATAGTCCCTTCTTGTTTTCTTCAGTTTTCTTCCATTTGGTACGTAATGAACACGACAGAGACCATTGGAGCCCCTGTAAGTGCAACAGCATAGACCTTCGTCTTGAGTAGTTGAACTCTCCTCTAGGGAATGATAACTTGGCCTTACTAGCAGGRGACACTGCAGGTCAGAGATGGCACTCTGTGACATTATCACCCTCCCCTTCCAAAAAAGCACATGAGAAAAAATCAGATGAAAAAAAAAAAATTTTCTTTCACCACTTCAAGCTACTTCTGATCTCCCATCCAGGGGCCGACCTGAACCGATCATGCTTAGCTTCAGAGGCAATTCAGCTGTGGGATGCAGGGTGCTATGTTGCTGGAATGAAAGTGCCGAAACTTGCAACTGGAGAAATAGCAKCGAACGGAAATGCCAGGGTAACATAAACAAAGGGAAAATGGCAGGAAAGAGGAAGGAGTTTTATTTAATTGTCTTATAAAAATAWWTTTTTTTGCCTCCATTTACATTMATTTGTTCTCGCATTTCAAAATTATTTCTTTGCAATATTTTGTTTTRCTGTCAATACTTTTGAGTTTMTGTTTTGMTTTAATATCATTGTTTTTGTTTGCAATACTAAGAATGTTGTTCTCATTTTCAGAAGTTTTGCTTGATATAGGACAAAAGTAACTCACTCACTAGAGGATTGCACCATATAGTAACACTATTACTCCACTAAAAGGTGTTTAATAAAGCGGCAATCCTTAATTGAAACATTAACAACGTGTTCTCCCCACCACAGTTTCAGTAAAAAGCCGAGGGATGTGGCTGGAGAAATGCAACCACTGTCAAAWCCATAGAGTAGGCTATTGATGCAAAGACTGACCATCCATGATATCAAAATTATACATMGTTTTAACCATGTTTTTAGGCTATACACTGGTTATTTACATTTACTGTGATTACAAAACATTGGAGTAAAACAAACTTACATTTTGGGTTCTGATGGGGTACAAACAATAGTTGAACTAAACTCATGAGGCATTTACAAGTTATATTCTGCAAGAATCAATGTGTACATATCATTCATTTATAAACCCCAAAATGGATGTAGCAACTAAGGATTGCCCATTTAACAGGCAGTGACCTTCATACAGCAGAACTACAGGTAACTGAARAAAATWAAGGAAACACTTGAGTAAATGGGGGATAAGAAGTATATTGAGTATATTAAAAGAAGGTGCTTCCACACAGGTGTGGTTCCTAAGTTAATTAAGCAATTACCAAATCAAATCAATTTTTTTTGTCACATGCGCCGAATTCAACAGGTGTCGACCTTACAGTGAAATGCTTACTTACAAGCCCTTAACCAACAATGCTTTAAGACGTTTTAAGAAAAGAAAAAAAAAGTAACAAATAATTAAACAGCAGCAGTAAAACAACAAGCGAGGCTATATACAGGGGGTACCGGTACAGAGTCAATGTGTGGGGGCACCGATTAGTTGAGGTAATTGAGTTAATATGTACATGTAGGTAGAGTTAAAGTGACTATGCATAGAAAATAAACAGAAAGTAGCAGCAGTGTAAAAGAGGGGTCTGGGTAGCCCTTTAATTAGCTGTTCAGGAGTTTTATGGCTTGGGGATAGAAGCTGTTAAGAAGCCTTTTGGACCTAGACTTGGCRCTCCGGTACCGCTTGCCGTGCGGTAGCAGAGAGAACAGTCCATGGCTAGGGTGGCTGGAGTCCCATCATGCTATGGGTCATGTATAAAATGTCTAGTTGGCCATTATTTTGGCTACAATGGCTAGAAGAAGAGATCTCAGTGACTTTGAAAGAGGGGACTCAATGGAGCATAGGGGGTTTAAAGGGTGTGTGTGTCTCAGTCACCAGATCTCAACCCAATTGAACACTTATGGGAAATTCTGGAGCGGCACCTGAGACAGCGTTTTTCCATCACCATCAACAAAGCACCAAATTATGGAATTTCTCGTGAATTTTGTTTGTTGCATCCGTCAAATAGAATTCCAGACACTTGTAGAATATATGCCAAGGTAAATGGATGAGCCCCGTTCGAGACTATCCTACCAACGGGACATTATAAAATGTAATATCTTATGTTTCACMGAGTCGTGGCTGAACGACGACATGAATAATATACAGTTGACTGGGTTTTGCGTTCATTAGCAGGACAGAACAGCTACGCCCAGTAAGACGAGGGGTGGGGGTGTGTGTCTATTTGTCAATAACATCTGATATTAAGGTAGTCTCAAGGTATTGCTCGCCTGAGGTAGAGTACCYCATGATAAGCTGTAGACCACATCTACCAAGAGAGCTTTCATCTATATTTTTCGCAGGCCGTCTATTTAGCACCACAAACCGATGCTGGCACTAAGACCGCACTCAACAAGCTGTATAAGGCCATAAGCAAAGAAGAAAATGCTCATCCAGAAGCGGCGCTCCTAGTGGCCGGGGACATTAATGCAGGCAAACTTAAATCCATTTAAACTCATTTCTACCAGCATGTCACATGTGCAACCAGAGGGAAAAAACTCTAGACCACCTTTACTCCACACACAGAGATGTGTACAAAGCTATCCCTCGCCCACCATTTTGCAAATCTGACCATAATTCTATCCTCCTGATTCCTGCTTACAAGCAAAAACTAAAGCAGGAAGTACCAGTGACTCGCTCAATATGGAAGTGGTCAGATGACGCGGATGCTACGCTACAGGACTGTTTTGCTAGCACAGACTGGAATATGTTCCGGGATTCATCCAATGGCATTTAGGAGTATACCACTTCAGTCACCGGCTTCATCAATAAGTGCATCGAAGACATCATCCCCACAGTGACCATACGTACATAACCCAACCAGAAGCCATGGATTACAGGCAACATCCGCACCAAGCTAAAGGTGCCAAAGCTCCGCTTTGAAGGAGCGGGACGCTAATCCGGACGCTTATAAGAAATYCCGCTATGCCCTCAGATCATCAAACAGGAAAAATRTCAATACAGGACTAAGATTGAATCCTACTACACCGGCTCTGATGCTTGTCAGATGTGGCAGGCTTACAAAACATTATGGACTACGAAGGTAAACCCAGCCGCTAGCTGCCCAGTGACGCGAGCCTACAAGACGAGCTAAAAATGCATTTTATGCTCGCTTCGAGGCAAGCAACACTGAAGCATGCATGGGAGAACCAGCTGTTCCAGACGACTGTGTGATAACGCTCTCGGTAACCTATGTGAGCAAGACCTTTTTAACAGTCAACATTCACAAGGCTGCCGGGCCAGACAGATTACCAGGACGTGTACTCAGATCATGCGCGGACCAACTGGCAAGTGTCTTCACTGACATTTTCAACCTCTCCCTGACCCAGTCTGTAATACCTACATGTTTCAAGCAGACCACCATAGTCCCTGTGCCTAAGAAAGCAAAGGTAACCTGCCTAAATGACTACCGCTCCGTGGCACTCACGTCTGTAGCGTCTGAAGTGCTTTGAAAGGCTGATCATGGCTCACATCAACACCATCATCCTGGAAACCCTAGACTCACTCCAATTCATATACCGCCCCAACAGATCCACAGATGACGCWATCTCAATCGCACTCCACACCGCCCTTTCCCACCTGGACAAAYGGAACACCTATGTGAGATTGCTGTTCATTGACTACAGCTCAGCATTCAACACCATAGTGCCCACAAAGCTTTTCACTAAGCTTAAGACCGAGGACTAAACACCTCCCTCTGCAACTGGATCCTGGACTTCCTGACGGGCCACCCCTAGGTGGTAAGGGTAGGTAACAACACATCTGCCACGCTGATCCTCAACACTGGGGCCCCTCAGAGGTGCATTCTTAGTCCCCTCCTGTACTCCCTGTTCATCCACGACTGCGTGGCCAAGCACGACTTCAACACCATCATTAAGTTTTCTGATGACACATCGGTGGTAGGCCTGATCACCGTCAATGATGATACAGCAAATAGGGAGGAGGTCAGAGACCTGTCAGTGTGGTGCCAGGACAACAACCTCTCTCTCATCGTGATCAAGACAAAGGAGATGAACGTGGACTCCAGGAGGGCCGAACACACCCCCATTCACATCGACGGGGCTGTAGAGGAGCAGGTTGATAGCTTCAAGTTCCTTGGTGTCCACATCACCAACAAACTATCATGGTTCAAACATACCAAGAAAGTTGTGAAGAGGGCACGACAATGCCTTTTCCCCCACAGGAGACTGAAAATATTTGGCATGGGTCCCCAGATCCTCAAAAAGTTCTACAGCTGCACCATCGAGAGCATCCTGACCATTTGCATCACCGTCTGGTTGGCAACTGCTCAGCATCCGACCGTAAGGTGCTACAGAGGGTAGTGTGCGTACTGCCCAGTACATCACTGGGACCCAATTTCCTGCCATCCAGGACCTATATACAAGGTGGTGTCAGAGGAAAGCCCAAAAAATTGTCAAAGACTCCAGTCACCCATGTCATAGACTGTTCTCTCTGCTACCGCACGGCAGCGGTACCGGAGTGTCAAGTCTAGGTCCAAAAGGCTCCTTAACAGCTCTTACCCCCAAGCCATAAGACTGCTTAACAATTAATGAAATGGCCCTCCAAACTATTTGCATTGACCCCCCCCCCCTTTGTTTTTATTCTGCTGCTACTTGCTGTTTGTTATCTATGCATAGTCACTTTACCCATACCTACATGTACAAATTACCTAGACTAACCTGTATCCCCGGATTTAACATACCCTTCTTTAGTATTTTACAGATAGAAAGATGAATATGTGATATGCAAATATGCATACAATTAATGAGATCACCAAATTTGCATATTGTAATACAATATTTCATAACATTTTTAATACCAAAAAGTTTTATATTTGTGTCCACATTCAACTGGTAAAAGTTGATTGTGATGTGATTAAGGAGGAAAAAATACCCTATTAGGGAGTGGTGCCTGGCCTTAGGACACGTTGGTGTTTCCTTTATTTTAGCAGTTACCTGTATTTCCCCATTTGAACATGATTCATTAACCTACSCCGCAAAAAYTTATTCTGTCCACTGTTCCGCGAATGTCCCGCAAAATCGATCCCTTGTCCCTCATTTGGACTTCATAGAAGTGGCCACTCTAATCCCACTGGTGGAAACATTGATGCCGAAACATATKAACACTTTTCACATGTAAGGAGATTAACATTATTTCAACCCCAAATTCACATTTTATTTTTTACATGTGATTATTTTCCACATGTGAACTTGCAATTCCACATGTGAAAGTGAGATTTTGCAAATGGACCACACTTGCGATACGGTTTTAGGATATCTTTGGAACTTTACTTTTATATAAGCGAGAAATAATATTTCAAATACATACGTTTTTCACTTTCACATGTGGAATTGTAAGTTCACATGTGGAAAATAATCACATGTAAAAAATAAAATGTGAATTTTCATATGTGAAAAACGTACACGTTAAAATCTCACTTTCACATGTGGAATTGCATGTTCACATGTGAAAAAMAATCATGTGGAAGTTTTTCATATGATTTTCCTATCTGATAGAATGTCACGTGTGAACTGCATATCAGATTTTCACATGTGAAACCGCAAATTTCTCATGTGAAACTACAATTCACATGTGAGGTGAAAAGTTTTTATTCTCCTCATATGTGAAAATGTGGTGTTAACATGTGAACTCTAAATGTAATGCGTGCGAAAATATGGTTTCAAGTGTGAAATTTAAGTGTAACATGTGAAAACAGCTATTTCACATGTGAAACTGTAAAAAAAAAAAAAAAATGTAAGGGCTCAAGTCCTTATTCTGACCTCAGTGATGACTGACTTCAGGAAGTAACCGTTAACAGCAAAGTAGATGGCCGTACTGTGGGCGACAGTCTTAGTGCACAGCTGCTGATATCCATACAGTGACTTTGCACAAGTCTGTGACAGAGCAGTACAACTTGGACAGTTATCCAAAATTGTTATCTCAGAACAACTACATTGCCTGACGCAAGCTTTTTGTGTGATATGCTATGATACTACATTTACAATCTCACACAGTATATATACCACATTTCGAGCCAAGGGTGTGCCACCAAGGTGTGTGTGCAAGGAATCTGGATATTGTATGCTACATACAGTGATGTATCCAGAGATGATGGGAGTCTGTGTAGACCATGGACATATGCATATACAATGTCATTTTATAACAACACATTGTCCTATTTCATTCTGTGTGTAGCAGATGATGTGAGTCTGAGACCTACAAACAGTCTGAGGTGTTACATTTAACAATGACTCCACTGCTTTCTTGAAGCCCTGGCCTGGGTCACAAGGTGACTGTTTGATGGGTAGCTCGAAGAAGGCATCAAATATTTAGCTGGCTTCCTTTTCATGATGATAGTATGTGAACAAGCATATTATCTGTGTGATTGACACACAAAATACTGGCCTGGCACAGCAGTGAAAACCTATGCACCCACTTATTGTAAAAAGAACAGAGGGCTTTATCGTATAATATTCGYCATCGTCGTTTTAATACATTCATTTTACGAGAAGGGTGGATTCAACGTTGTATTCAAGTAGATACAGACTGAAAAAAATATATAAACGCAACATGTAAAGTGTTGGTCCCATGTTTCAAGAGCTGAAATAAAAGATCCCAGAAATGATCAACTCTATGCGAAGGCGATGTGTTGCGCAGCATGAGGCAGATGGKGATCACACCAGATACTGACTGGTTTTCTGATCTAMGCCCCTACCTTTTTTTTAAGGTATCTGTGACCAACAGATGCATATCTGTATTACCAGTCATGTGAAATCCATAGATTAGSGTCTAATTWATTTATTTCAATTGACTGATTTCCTTATATGAACTGTAACTCAGTTAAATCTTTGAAATTGTTGCATGTTGTGTTAATATTTTTGTTCAGTGTAGTTTACCCAATAGCAGTTTTTCATTTTTACATAAAGTGGGTCAAGTTAGTAAAGGTGTAATCATTGTATGAGCAGAATAGCACGGTTGGGAGGAGAAGCTTAATTTCCAAACGTTCTAAACGGTCAAAACCATTTGTTCTGTTGAGACAGGGGTGTCACCAAAATGGTCTTGTATTCATTAGGTGTGTCATAGCTAATTTTCAAACTCAAAAACATTGCTACAAAAATTACAATTACGATAATAACTGTCGCCATTTGCATGACCATGATCGTTACCTTTCTAGCGAATAGGCTATGTTAGAGTTAACACYTCCAGTTACTGTATAATGTTGGGAGATCAAAATAATGAAAGTAATCATATTTAAAGACAGATTTGGTAAAACTATCCACCAAATCTATTTCAAAATGTTGAATACKTGTCCTTGCCATTATCATTCACCAGATGATGGRRGRAAAAAAACACATTTTGCTAATATATATGATTGGGGTCCCTTGGTTGTCAGCTTGCCTGGGTGGGGGTACTTGGGCAAGAAAAGGTTGAAGACCCTTGCTCTACACACACGGTTCATCAAGGGTTCTTTGGTAAGGGTGATGGTTCTACTGAATGTAGGACCACAATGACTCAAAAAACCCTTGGAGCAATTCAATGGTTCTTTGCAGTTSAGAAAATAAAATGTGAGGGTGCGGCTCATTTGAATAGTTTGGGGTGTGGTTTGCGCACGGCTCTTTTTGTGCAACCGCGAGTGAGTGTCATTCCAGTTGATTCATTGTGTTGCACATGATTACGGCCAGTAACTGTGTTGTGTTGAAGAGTCATGTAAGGCTTTATGTCAAATAAGTTGTCTGTAGTTCATCAGTGGCCGTACAACTTGAACACACCTAATATAATACGACTAACCAGAATAAAGAACTCTGTATGCTTCTTCAAAAGGTTATTTGTAGAACCTTTGAGATTGGGAATGGTTCTTTATAGAACCTTCAGAAAGGGTTATTTACAGCACTGTAAAAGTTATATAAAGAACAATTAAAAAACAGTTATTTGTATTTCCAAGAAAAGGGTTTTAATGATGGCCGAACCATTTCTGGTGCTATATCGATTATAGAAAATCTTATTTGAAATTTCTAGAACCTTAGGAAAGGGTTCTTTGTAGCACACTGTAAAAAAGTCAACTAAACCAATTGCTTAAGTTAATCAGCATTATTCTGTGAATTGAGTGGACTTCAAAAGGACAAGAGTTTGAGCTAATGTTTTAAAGTTTGTTTACTCAACAAACTATTCTCGAAGTGCTCAAAACGCGTCAAAACSACACCCATCATCATCACATTTCCCAGCATGCTCTATTGCAGGTTGATTTTCAGAATTGTTTGTTTCAATACCTGTACATTGATTGGTTAATTCATCGTATCCTACATAAACATGAAATACATACATTTTGCTAAACTAATCCAATCTGTTAGTAGTTGGACTTTTTGCACCTATTACTGAGTTGTCTGCTCCAGTTTATGTGATTTAGGTTGTCCCAATAATTAGGTTGTTTTAATGTAGGTTKTGAGTGTTGGCTATTCTCACTCTGGCTGGATTCACTTTGCAAGCCCCCTTGATGTGGCTTKTAAACCAGGTGTTTCAGACCACTGCGTTAGGGTGTAACTAGGCTCTCAACGGAAGGCCTAATATATCATAAAGAGTTTAACTTTACACTGGGAAATATGCAAATCAGATACACTTTTTGGTTGAGAATCTATTCTAAATTGAGTGAACATACAATTCAACTTGAGAATGTACAGTGTGGTCCTGAATTATCTGATCCCTTGATAATGAACATGAGACTGTAACAAATTAAATATGAATAATACAAGTACTCAACTATATTGTATGACATTTGTGATGACTTTCTACTAATAAAATTGCTCAGAGAAATACATTCTACATCACTCCTGTAGTGAGAAGTGATAAAATGTTTACTTTTCTTTATCTGTCTACCACTGTATTTTTTGCTAGCTAAGGCCATCTACAGTACTTTAAGTGCTGCCTGTCTTCCCAGAAGCCTACWTGGTGTGCGAACTKCTGACTGCTCRTMWTTTGCAGATGATTGTTGACACATCAACCAGGATCAAGGGGCGGGGCAATTTGTGACTTGTTTTGGTAATCAGTGGTGGTATTGGAGGGGGAGTGGTTTCTCCTCTCCTAGGCAATCAGTAATTAGTACTGGGAGGCGTGCTCTTTCCCTCTGCTAGGCAATTAGCAATTAGCGTTAGTACTTCARTCTCCCCCTGTTTCTCAGCAGCAGCTGTAAGCAGCAGTCGTGTCAGAAAAAACTGAGACTAGCCGAACATAAGACGGTTCTGCCGAGTTGTTCCAGGAAGGAACGAGAGGATGGCTCCACTCTGACTTGAGTAGCTTAACTAGTTATTTTCTGATTATCACATTTCTCTTTTGTAGCTTTGGCAACTGTGTGTTTTCTATACCTGTTTTCTCCTCTCCCTGTAGGTTTTACAGATGCTCCCCACCCCTTGGCTGCAACCTTTCTAATTAAGTGTACCTTGCACGCACCATCCATGTAGAATTCTGTATCTCTGGCAGTGTTTGGAACTACGGATCTGCGGCCAAGAGGTTCTCAGCCTATGCTGCCCTTCAGTCACTACTTTTTGGCTCTTTCGGAGACATGGATAACCCCAGAGAACACTGCTGCTCTCTGGCTGAGTAATCATTGTGAGCTCACAGAACAGGGCTGCGGGCAGATGAACTAAACTTCCAGGGGACCTATCATCCTTTTACTCACTCCTCTCTACCTTCTCTTCATCCGTATCTGCTGCTAAAACCACTCTAAATGTCAAGCTTCTGCATCTAACCCTAGGAAACTCTTTCCCACTTTCTCCTCCCTCTTTAATCAGCCCCCCCCTCTACGGATGACTTTGACCTCTTCATCCCTGAACACTAGCTACATCCTCTAACTTCAAAATGGCCTGAAGTCAGAGGGGACCAACACTCGACTCATCTGATGTAAAAACTACAGACCTGGCTGTATCCCTTTTCTTTCCAAAACACTTGGATGGTGCTATCTCTCAACTCTCTCGTTATCTCTCTCAGAATAATATTCTTGACCCTCAGCAGTCAGGCTTTTGAGACGGGTCACTCAACCGAGTCTGCTCTTCTGTCACGGMGGCGCTCCACACTGCCAAAGCTGACTCTTTTGGTGTGTGCTTGGGCTTATTGTCTTGCTGGAAGATTAATTTGCGGCCAAATTTAATCCTCCTGGCAGAGGCAACCATGTTTTTGGCAGAATGTCCTGGTAAAGTTCATGATGCCATTTACCAACACCCTGGTTGATGTCTGTGGCCCCGCGGAGATCTAATTCGCATAATTATGCAACATCTTGCTTCAATCTTGCTACCATGCTGTATTGTCATGTGTTGCGTCTATGCTATGCTGTGATGTGTGTTGTCCTATTTTTATTTTTTAGCCCAGCCGCCTTCTCCGCAGGAGGCCTTTTGGTAGGCCGTCATTGTAAATAAGAATGTGTTAACTGACTTGCCTAGTTAAATAAAACAAAAAAAATCACCATTACAATGTCTGTTTGAAGCAAGAGACAATTATTTCTGCTGGACTGTCTCAATCTTCCCACATCGACCAATGTCTCCCTTGCCTGAGGAGGGAAGTCAAATTATATTGGTCACATACACATGATTAGCAGATGTTATTGCAGGTGTAGCGAAATGCTTGTGCTTCTCGCTCCGACAGTGCAGTAATATCTAACAACTTCAGGAAACAGCAAAGGGTGTACCCCCCCTATCTACATCGACGGGACCGCAGTGGAGAAGGTGGAAAGTGTCAAGTTCCTTGGCCTACACATCACAGACAAACTGAAATGGTCCACCCACACAGACAGTGTGGTGAAGAACACGCAACAGAGCCTCTTCAACCTCAGGAGGCTAAAGAAATTTGTCATCACCTAAAACCCACAAATTGTTACAGATGCACAATTGAAAGCATCCTGTCGGGCTGTATCAGCGACTGGTACGGCAACTGAACCGCCCGCAACTGCAAGGCTCTCCAGAGAGTGGTGCGGTCTACGCAATGCATTACCGGGGGCAAACTACGTGCCCTCCAGGACACGTACAGCACCCGATGTCACGGGAAGGCCAAAAAKATCAAGGATATCAACCACCCGAGCCACTGCCTGTTCACCCTGCTGTCATCCAGAAGGCAAGGTCAGTACAGGTGCATCAAAGCTRGGACTGAAAAACAGCTTCTATCTCAAGGCCATCAGACTGTTAAACAGCCATCACTAGCACATTAGAGGCTRCTGCYTATAGGCATAGACTAGGAGTCATTGGCCACTTTAAGGAATGGAACACTAGTCATTTTACTAATGTTTACATATCTTGCGTTACTCGTCTCATATGTATATACTGTATTCGATACTATCTTAGTCCATTCCGCTCTGACGTCGCTCTTCGAAATGTATATAGTATTAATTCATTCCTACTTATATTTGTGTCTATTGGGTATTTGCTGTTTCCTGAAGTCCACGATCATCTCCTTTTGTTTTGTTGACATTGAGCGACAGGCTGCTATCCAGGCACCACACTGCCAGAGCCCTCACCTCCCTGTAGGCTGTCTCGTCATCATTGGTAATCAAGCCTAATACTGTTCAATCGTCTTCAAACTTGATGATTGAGTTGGAGGCGTGCTTGCCCACGCAGTCATGGATGAACAGGGAGTACAGGATGAGCACGCATCCTTGTGGGGCCCCAGTGTTGAGGATCAGCGGAGTGGAGGTGATGTTTCCTACCTTCACCACCTGGGGGAGGCCGTCAGGGAAGTCCAGGACCAAGTTGCACAGGGCAGGATTCAGATCCAGGGCCTCGAGCTTGATGAGCTTGGAGGGTACTATGGTGTTGAATGCTGAGATGTAGTCAGTGAATAGCATTCTTACATAGGTATTCCTCTTGTCCAGATAGGATAGGGCAGAGTGATGGCGATTGCGTCGTCTGTGGATCTATTGGGGCAGTAAGCAAATTGAAGTGGGTCTAGTGTGGCAGGTAAGGTAGAGGTGATATGACCCTTGACTAGTCTCTCAAAGTACTTCATGATGACAGAGGTGATTGCTACGGGGTGATAGTCATTAAGTTCAGTTACCTTTGCCTTCTTGGGTACAGGAATAATGGTGGCCATCTTGAAGCATGTGGGGTGGCTATCTTGAAGCATGCCCATAAACACACCAGCCAGCTGGTCTGCGCATGCTCTGAGAATGCGGCTAGGGATGCTGTCTGGACCGGCAGCCTTGCGAGGGTTAACATGTTAAAATGTTTTACTCAYGTCGGCCACGGAGAAGGAGAGCCCACAGTCTTGGTAGCGGGCCACATCAGTGGCACTGTTATCCTCAAAGCGTGCTAAGAATGTGTTTAKCCTGTCCAGAAGCAAGACGTCGGTCTTGGCAACGTGGCTGATTTTCCTTTTGTAGTCCGTGATTGTCTGTAGTCCMTGCCACATACATCTCGTGTCTGAGCCGTTAAATTGYGACTCTACTTTATCTCTATACTCTTATCTCTATTAGCTWGTTTGATTGCCTTGCGGAGTGAATAACAACACTGTTTTTATTCTGCCGTATTACCAGTCGCCTAGCCATTGTTAAATGCGGTGGTTCGCACCAATGTTTCAGGTTAGGGTAGGTTTTAGTAGTCACTGTGGGTACTACATCTCCTATAYACTTCCTTATGAACTCAGTCACTGTATCCGTTTACGCGTCTAGATTATTTTCGCACGCTACCCAGAACATGTCCCAGTCCACGTGATCAAAACAAACGTGAAGGGTGGATTCCGATTGGTCTGACCAGCATTGAATAGTACGAAGCACGGGCATTTCCTGTTTGCGTTTCTGTCTATAGGACGGGAGGAGAAAGATGGAGTCGTGGTCAGATTTGCCGAATGGAGGGCRGGGGAGGGACTTGTAAGCATCCCCGAAGTTTGAATAGCAATGGTCTAGTGTCTTAATAGAGCGAGTAGGGTAGTCAATATGTTGATAGAATTTTGGCAGCCTAGTCCTCAGATTTGCTTTGTTAAAATCCTAGCTTCAAAAAATGCATTTTCAATAAAYGCAGCCTCAGGATATGTGGTTTCCAGTTTGCATAAMGTCCAGTGAAGWTCTTTGTAGGGCCACCAATGATTTTCAGAGATGGATTGGATGGTGTGGGTGATACCTGGGTGTCTAGTGGTGAGGGATATGCAGTGGCAAGAAAAAGTATATGAACCCTTTGGCATGACCTGGATTTCTGCATAATTTGATCTAATACTCGTTTAAGTCACAACAATGGGCAAACACAGTGTGCTTAAAACCTCTTAATGATTATCCCCTTTTTTAAATTTTTGCCTAAAATGACATACCCAAATCTAACTGCCTGTAGCAAGGATATGCATATTTCTGGGTACCATTTGAAAGGAAACACTTTGAAGTTTGTGGAAATGTGGAAGGAATGTAGGAGAATATAACACAATATATCTGGTAAAATATAATACATAAAAATAACAACTGTTCTTTTGTATTTTTTTTTGTACCTTTGAAATGCAAGAGGCCATAACGTTTTATTCCAGCCCAGGTACAATTTCTATTTTGGTCACTAGATGGCAGCAGTGTATGTGCACAATTTTAGACTGATCCAATKAACCATTGCATTTCTGTTCTTTTTTAAATCAAACTGCCCAAATGTACCTAATTTGTTTATTAATAACTCATGTTCAAAATTGTGCACACTCCTAAATAGCATGGTATTCTTTCACCTTAATAGCTACTGTAAATTGGACAGTGCAGTTAGATTAACAAGAATTTATCAGATATGACAATATCAGACAATATCAGATATGTCTCTGTCCTGGGGAAATTTATTGCTACTTACATCCTCATGCTAATCACATTAGCCTACGTTAGCTCAAGTGTCCTGTGGATGGGCCACCGATCCCGAAGTTTTAATTAATTGATTTTAAATGTGTATTACAATTGGTTTTGTTGCAAAACGCTATACAGTGTATTCTCACCCTTTAGYTTTTAAAATTGATTAGAGTTTAAAATTGATTAAATTGAGATGTTTTTGTCACTGGCCTACACACACAATACTTCATAATGTCAAAGTGGAATTGTTTGACAAATTGTTTTATATATAAAATACAAAATTTTGAATAGAAATACATTGGATCAGTCTAAAACATTGCACATACACTGCTACCATCTAGTGGCCAAAATGAAAATTGCTCCTGGGCTGGAATAATACATTATGGCCTCATAGTGCCAAATAAGGGTTATTTTGCTTGTAACAATAGCGGAACTCTTTTTTGTGCATTATAATGCAAATAGTCTGGGTAGCCATTTGATTAGATGTTCAGGAGTCTTATGCCTTGGGGGTAGAAGCTGTTTAGAAGCCTCTTGGACCTAGACTTGGCGCTCCGGTACCACTTGCCGTGCGGAAGCAGAAAGAACAGTCTATGACTAGGGTGACTGGAGACTTTGACAATTTTTAGGGCCTTCCTCTGACACCGCCTGGTATAGAGGTCCAGGATGGCAGGAAGCTTGATGTACATCACCGTCAGGTGATGTACTGGGCCGTATGCGCTACCCTCTGTAGTGCCTTGCGGTCGGAGGCCGAGCAGTTGCCATACTAGGCAGCGATGCAACCCATCAGGATGCTCTCGATGGTGCAGCTGTAAAACCTTTTGAGGATCTTAGGATCCATGCCAAATCTTTTCAGTCTCCTGAGGGGGARTAGGTTTTGTGTTGCCCTCTTCATGACTGTCTTGGTGTGCTTGGACCATGWTAGTTTGTTGGTGATGTGGACACCAAGGAACTTGAAGTTCTCAACCTACTCCACTACAGCCCCGTCGATAAGAAYGGGGACATGCTTGGTMCTCCTTTCCTGTAGTCCACGATCATCTCCTTTGTCTTGATCATGTTGAGGGAGAGGTTGTTGTCCTTCCACCACACGGTCAGGTCTCTGACCTCCTCCTTATAGGCTGTCTCATCGTTGTCGGTGATCAGGCCTACCACTTGTGTCATCGGCAAACGTAATGATGGTGTTGGAGTTGTGCCTGGCCATGCAGTCATGAGTGAACAGGGAGTACAGGAGGGGACTAAGCATGCACCCCTGAGGGGCCCCCGTGTTGAGGATCAGCGTGGTGGATTTTTTGTTTAACTACCCTTACCACTTGCGGGCGGCCCGTCAGGAAGTCCAGGATCCAGTTGCAGAGGAAGGTGTTTAGTCCATTAGCTTAGTGATGAGCTTTGAGGGCACTATAGTGTTGAACACTGAGCTGTAGTCAATGAACAGCATTCTCACATGGGTGTTTCTTTTGTCCAGGTGGGAAAGGGCAGTGTRGAGTGCAATAGATATTGAGTCATCTGTGGATCTGTTGGTGCGGTATGCAAATTAGAGTGTGTCTAGGGTTTCTGGGATAATGGTGTTGATGTGAGCATGACCAGCCTTTCAAAGCATTTCATGGCTACAGAAGTGAGGGCTATGGGTCGGTAGTAATTTAGGCAGGTTACCTTAGTCCCTGTGCCCAAGAACACTATGGTGGTCTTCTTGAAACAGGTTAGTATTACAGACTCAGACAGGGAGAGGTTGAAAATGTCAGTGAAGATACTTACCAGTTGGTCAGCGGATGCTCGGAGTACACATCCTGGTAATCTGTCTGACCAAATGCCTTGTGAATGTTGACCTGTTTAAAGGTCTTACATCGGCTGCGGAGAGCGTGATCACACAGTCGTCTGGAACAGCTGATGCTCTCATGCATGTTTCAGTGTTACTTGCCTCAAAGCGAGCATCGAAGTTATTTAGCTCATCTGGTAGGCTCGTCTCACTGGGCAGCTCTCGGCTGTGCTTCCCTTTTTTAGTCTATAATAGTTTGCAAGCCCTGCCACATCCGACGAGCTTCAGAGCCGGTGTAGTACGATTAGAATTAGATCTTAGTACTGTATTGACGCTTTGCCTGTTTGTCGGAGGGCATAGCGGGATTTCTTTTAAGCTGCCGGGTTGGAGTCCCGCTCCTTGAAAGCGGCAGCTCTACCCTTTAGCTCAGTGCGAATGTTGCCTGTAATCCATGGCTTTTGGTATGTACGTACAGTCACTGTGGAGACAGTATCATCGATGCACTTATTGGTGAAGCCAGTGACTGATGTGGTGTACTCCTCAATGCCATAGGAAGAATCCCGGAACATACTCCAGTCTGTGCTAGCAAAACAGTCCTGTAGTTTAGCATCTGCTTCATCTGACCACTTTTTTTACAGACCAAATCACTGGTGCTTCCTGCTTTAATTTTTGCTTGTAAGCAGGAATCAGGAGGATAGAATTATGGTCAGATTTGCCAAATGGAGGGCAAGAGAGAGCTTTGTATGCGTCTMTGTGTGTGGAGTAAAGGTGGTCCAGAGTATTTTTCCTTCTGGTTGCACATTTAACATGACAGAAACTGGGTTAGAACTGATTTACRCTTTAAAGTCCCMGGCCACTAGGAGCGCCGCCTCTGGATGAGCGTTTTCCTGTTTGCTTATGGCGGTATACAGCTCATKGAGTGTGGTTTTAGTGCCAGCATCGGTCTGTGGTGGAATGTAGACAGCTACGAAAAATACAGATGAAAAAAACTCTAGGTAGATAGTGTTGTGTACAGCTTATCATGAGATACTCTACGTCAAGCAAGCAAAACCTTGAGACTTCCTTAATATTAGATATTAGATTTCAGCACCAGCTGTTGTTTACAAATATACACAGACCGCCACCCCTTGTCTTACCGGAGGCAGCTGTTCTATTTTACCGATGAAGCATAAAAAACGCCAGCTGTATGTTATSCATGTCGTGCACYTGCTGTGGTTTACAAATATGCATAGGCTAGCGACCGGTGACTTACCAGAGGCCGCTGTTCTATCCTGCTGATAGAGTGTATAACCCGCCAGCTGTATATTATTAATGTTGTCGTTCAGCCACGACGACATTAAAACATAAGATATTACAGTTAATGTCCCATTTGTAGGATATACATGCTTTCAGTTCGTCCCATTTATTTTCCAGCGATTGAACGTTCGCTAGCAGTACAGAGGGCAAAGGCAGATTAGCCACTTGTCGCCTGATCCTCACAAGCACCCTGATTCACGTATCTACATCACCTCTTGAGTTGCAGTAAGCACTACTACTTTTTTTTCTCTCTCTCTCAAATACAGGACAACAAAGAGGGTAGGTTGTGTTTCTGCTAATGGCTGCCAGTGGTCACGGTTCCCTTCCAGACCGCGTGTTTTGGCTCAGTTTCTACCTGGCTAGCCAATCCTTTTTCCATTTTTGACTGATGAGCCTAGCGATAGCTGGGCCTATCAGCATGGCCGTCTCCTCACTTTCACCTGGGGTGCTGAGCTGATATGGCCCTCTGTCTACCCTTCTCCCTTCCTCGCTATGTCACTGTCTGCCCCCATGCCACCTCCCCACCTCTCCTCCCCCCATGGGAGCTAAAACGAAGATGTAAACCAAGCTACCACAAAACCAGCTCCCTCTAATTCATTATTCATTTCCCAACTTAATGAGTTTTCCATCCACTACACACCACTATCGCCGGCAATTAATGGAAAATAATGTCGTCATTCTGTCTAATTGCTTTTATTTAATTGTTCTGTATGAGGTAGGGCAAAGAGGAGGAAGTGTGTAACAGAACAGGAAGTACAACTTGAGGCGATTTTTTTTCTTTCTCTCAGAGGTATGGCCATGCACTGTCATAAAATGGAAGCAATTCAGCAATCAGATAATGGCTTACCTTACTGATAAAGATGAGYGGCTTGGTATGGGAAAATGTGTAATACTATTACTATAATAGTTCACTGCARTTCACTTCTCCCCATGACATACTGTAGGTGCACACTTTAAATAATGGTTCTACATAGTGCCAAATAAGGGTTATTTTGCTTGTAACAATAGYGGAACTCTTTTTTGTGCATTATAAGAACAAATGTGCTGATAGAAAAGTACAATTGTAAGGCAACCAGCTGCAATAGGATTGAGAGTTTGCTCAACATTTGGGAATATAGCTGAACCTACAAACATATAGTGGGGTTCAGAATTATTGGATCCTTTGATGAAGAGGATGAAAAAAAGAATAGTATAAAATCAATAGAAGAGTTATTTTCGCAAAAAATAACATACCCAAATCTAGCTGCCTGTAGCTCAGGCCCTGAAGCAAGGATATGCATATTCTTGGTACCATTTGAAAGGAAACACTTTGAAGTTTGTGGAAATGTGAAAGGAATGTAGGAGAATATAACACAAATAGATTTGGTAAAAGACAATACAAAAAAAAACGAGTTCATTTGTATTTTTTTTGTACCATCTTTGAAATGCAGGCCATAATGATTAAATACAATRCACCAAATTCTTAATTAGCTATATCTTTCAAATGTTTGAAAAGACWCTTGTCATCTCGAAAGTACCTAACCCGTCCACCTTGCGGAATGGTGAAAGTGACATGTGACTCAGTGGTTAAATGGTGCCAGCAAGTGCTCTGTCTCAGGTGACCAGCCTCACATGGCCCAGCCTCACAGAGATGTAACTGGAGTTATGTCCCCCTGGCAGAGTCTGTAGTCGAAATGGACACTTGAGTGGTTGTTCTCCTATCTGTATTGCCCCAATGACATGAAAGTTGGCATAAGAGACTTGTTTCAGATTCACTGAAACTCAACTGTAATTTAGGAAAAGATCAATAGAATTGTCACATTGTCATTGTGTGTTACTACCACACATTTTCATTGTATCAAAGGATCATTGTCAAGCCTTGGTTTCACTGGGCTTAGGGGGTCACACAGCAGCAGGTTGTCAAGCCAAAGCTCAAACCACAAACTGTGATGAACAGAATAAAGAACCAAGACACACCTATATATCTCCTTTCACAATGTCAGGATTCAGAAATCATGATGCTAGCTTGGTCCCAGATCTGGAATTGGCAAGACAGCATAAACAGATATGGGACCAGATAATGATAATGCTATCTTGCTTTTCTTTCCCATTTATGACATATAATATATGATGGATAGAGGGAGGAGGACATTGTCTATATAATATTAGCATCTTACAGACAATATCCTGCTCCCTCTATCTCTCACATGTTGTTCATGGYAAGGTCTGATGTTGAGGGAGCTTTTGATAGTTAAAATGCATGAGTAGCTAAACTCTAACAAAAGACACCTCACTTTCCATTGCGGCCCACTCATTGGGAATGCTAATCTGTCTTTTCATTGCAGACCTTTAACATTTCAGACAGAACCTCATCCACTTTGATGATTTTGCTCTACTCARTCACTATCAGTCACCATCCAAGCCATAGCTGCAGGAAGTAGGGGTGCTGAGGGTGCTGCAGCACCCCCTGATCGTTCTGGAAGAGTGGTCTTCTGAGGACGGCTAATCAGCAGTGTAGATGATCCCAGCATGGGGATAAAAGCGGTGTAAACAAATTATGATTTGAAGAGAATAACCGGATGGTCCTGCTTAAATTCACCTTCTTAGATATAGAACTTCTTAGATATAGAACCTCTGATAAGAGGTTCCTTTGTAATCAACATCGTGTTGCGTGTTCGGGGTTGCAACTAATCCTAGACCTTGGCTGCAGCTCGTGGTCATCCTAGTCTGCTATGTTAATTCTTAACTCAAATGCTTTATACCCTCAGGTAAAAAGGGGGCGTTTCCGCCTTGCTGACACGCTCTCTGGGTTCCMTAGTTATGAGGCAAGGTATCAGAATTTACTATGATCTCATTTAGAKAACTAAAATCACARTTTTATCGCACAAAAAAAGTATGTAAACACTTCATGTTAATGTTTTCGTTATAACACCTTCATTTAACTTTTAATGACATCACTTAATAGACATTAACCTTCCACATTCCATCTCTCATCATTACCAAAATTCAGAGGATGAATTATATTGTCCTTGTGTCCATTGTTTGATGTTGTAGTTTTGGTGTGGTTGTCTCTTCATAAGGCACACAGACATTCCGATCACCCAAACTAGGCCCCAAAGGACTCGTCTGATGCCTAATGGTTTACGATCGACGTGAGATGTCATAGATCCCCCCCCCCCCATCATCCATCCCTCTTCCCCTGTGTGGGGGAGAGAGAGTATTGTAGAGCTGATCCACTGTAACCTGATCCTTTGGATCTTCACAGGAGAGTCATGACAGTCCYCCTCTGGTGGATTCAACCTTGGAAGGATCCTGCAAGTTGCAACCTACCATAAGAAATTACTATTGGATGTCCTGGTTTGTAGATCATCGTAGCAGTCTCCCCCTGGTGGTTTAACCTGGTAGGATTTCAGCAAGCTGCAGACCACCACCAGAATGGACAGGGGAGGTCCGGCTGTGGCTCTGCGTTCCGGGCCCKTCGTCCGGTTGTCCCGGCTAGTGGATCTCGACGTTAATACACACACGCACAACACTCAGGCAATACATAATTACATGTCTTCCCCAAATTATCAGCGTGGCAATAACTGGTGTCTGTATGGGGAACGGGTTTGTGGCGAATGAAACAAAAATGAGTAAAAACATAAACAAAAGATATACAAAATTAAGCTTCTACACATCATCAACCACACATCATCTAAACCAAATGCATGCTTTTCAACCGTTCGCCGCCTGCACCCGCMCGCCCGACTAGCATCACCACCCTGGAAGGTTCCGACCTAGAATATGTGGACATCTATAARTACCTAGGTGTCTGGCTAGACTGTAAACTCTCCTTCCAGACTCATATTAAACATCTCCAATCCAAAATAAAATCTAGAAATCGGCTTTCTATTTCGCAACAAAGCCTCCTTCTCTTCACGCCGCCAAACTTACCTAGTAAAACTGACTATCCTACCGATCCTCGACTTCGGCGATGTCATCTACAAAATAGCTTCAATACTCACTCAGCAAACTAGATGCAGTTTATCATAGTGCCATCCGTTTTTGTTACTAAAAACCTTATACCACCACCACTGGACCTGTATGCTCTAGTCGGCTGGCCTCGCTACATATTCGTCGCCAGAACCCACTGGCTCCAGGTCATCTAAGTCCATGCTAGGTAAAGTCACGCCTTATCTCAGTTCCACTGCTCACGATAACAACACCCACCCGTAGCACGCGCTCCAGCAGGTATATTCACTGATCATCCCCAAGCAACACCTATTTGGCCGCCTTTCCTTCCAGTTCTTCTGCTGCCTGTGACTGGAACGAATTGCAAAAAATCGCTGAAGTTGGAGACTTATTTCCTCACCAATTTAAACATCTGCTATTCGAGCAGCTAACGCGATCGCTGCAGCTGTACATAGTCTACCTACCTACCTCATCCCCATACTGTTTTTATTTATTTACTTTTCTGCTGTTTTGCACACGATCATCTGATGATTTATCACTCCAGTGTTAATCTGCTAAATTGTAATTATTCGCTCCTATGGCCTATTTATTGCCTACCTCATGCCTTTGCTAAATGACTATCATGGCATTGATTCTAATGTCATATCTAGAGCGATCTTACTTGAAGGTGGGTAGTTAATTAAGGCACTCTGAAAAATGGCACCCTGAATGACAACTTACATTGGGGACATTACGGGGCTGACCTAGCGAACTCTGGAGAGGAAGCTGTGGATAGAACACCTAATGGGGTTTCAGGATCTGTTGCCAACTTTCTGAAAATCGGGATTGCTTCCGTCCCACTGGTGATCCTAGTATAAGACCTCATTAGGTCTTCCATTGCACGTRTGCGCCTGTGTACATAGTAGGTGCACACAYCAAGGGCAATAAGACCAAAGATCATGGTAACAGTCAGGATACTGTCTGGCACCGTCCAAGAGCGGGTGACGGACCAATCTTTTGGCTTGTAGTCAGTCGGGTCAACTAAAAGTGCYTCCTCCAGTACGCTAAGATCAACAGTCATTGGTCCCTCGTACTGGATTTGGTTTTGAATTGCTTGTGGTAACTCAAGGGAATGTTTAGTAAAAGCGCATAATTAGAGAGATTGTTTGATTATTTCAGTGGTTCAGTTGTTATGACAACAAATTTAGCTGATTTTCCTATTTCGAACAGCACAGCGCAGGACAATATCAACAGTGACAGCGAAYGTATATCTTGTAGCTGGGAAGARAAGGTAAGATGTTAGGTGCAACGTACTGATCTCCTGGAAGGGATCAGCTGAGGATACTTAAGAATTTTCTTAGAAACCTAGTACCTCTGACTTTGCTATCTATTCTGTTCTGGCTTGCACCCCTTCCGTTCCCATGGTGGTTGTGTACATGATTGATTTGGTTCCTGTGGACCCACTTGAACGTGTTTTGTCGACCTTTGCTGATTCTGATTTGATAAACTGCAGATAACAGCTTCACCACAATCTTGTGTAGCCTCGTCCAGTGGGGCAGGAACTTTGTCGCGAAGCCCACGGGTTTGGGGTATATGTAGTACCACACCTTATCCCCGACCTCGAACACCTGGTGTGAGGCCTTTTTGTCGTAATGGGTCTTGTCACCTTCGGCACTTCTTTCAAACTTCCTTGAGCATATGCAATGGTAGTCTGGAGGTGGGTTTGCAAGTCTGTCATGTATTGATGAGCCGTGTAGGCGGTGGTTGCGGTGACATCTCCAGGTTTGTACAGGAGATGCAGTGGAAGTGTCATTTGTCGGCCCGTCATCATCTCGAATGGTGTTATTCCAGTAGACCTGTTGAATGTAGCTCTGATCGCCATCAGTACCAGTGGGAGTTTGAGGTCCCAATCTTTGTGGTTGGCTGACATATTTCCTCAGGATTCTGACGATTGTCTGGTTGCTTCTTGCTACCCTGTCGGAGCTCCTAGGATGGTACACAATGTGGATTTTAGCTTTGACTCCCAGGAGCACCCACAGTTCGGTCATTGCAGCTGCCGAAAAGTAGTTTCCTCTGTCGCTGTCCACGGTTTCTCCTGGCAGGCCAAAATGACAACTGTGGTTGAGCAAAAGAACGGCCACGGTTTTCATTGTGTCATTGGTTGTGGCAGGCACTCCACCCACTCGGTGAATGCGCAAGTCACTGGGAGAAGATACCTGTTGCTTCTTGCCGACCTGGCAACTGGACCGACCAGGTTGATCTGGATCGAGCTCCAGGGGTGTTAGGGTGCTCTGTGAAGTGGCTTGGAGGGTTGAAACTGGCAGCAAACTAGACACCCCCTCATGTATTATGCCACATCTTGTTCCATGTGGGTACACTGGAAGGTATTCAACCAATCTCAACTGATTGGATATCCAGTGTCTCGTTCAATTTTATAAATTAGTTAGGTAATTTAACTTACCTTTTCTGGTTGATCATTGGATATTATCCAAATTGACATGTTCCAACTTTTCCACATTAACCTAGATACAGCAACTATTCAGGTTGATTGAGGTTTAAATTCCCAAATAGCCTATACCGGGATGATTAATCAATTCAATTTGCTTTTGCAAGGTCATTAGAGCCTACTCCCACATTACTGATCTGGTTTTGTTGGAAGTCCCGCCTTTGCTGGAATCCTCTTTGATTTCAGCTTTCAGGGATACGTGGGTGTATAATATTAGTGCCTCATCTTATGATGAATACTAGTAGGAGCCTAAAAGGTGAATGTATATGCTGACCGTAGTCAACCAATTCTAAAAGCTTTAACAAGAGCAAGTATTTGTTTCGTTTGAAAACAGCATGACGTTTTGTAAAAGCAGAATATTTCAGGTCATCCGTATCACCAGTACATTTTATTTGAATGTTTATTTCAGGTGAAACCACACATATTCTCACACCTATTGCAACGGGGTACGCTGTATGATATACACCTGATCTCAATTGATTGGATATTGTTGTCTCATTCAATTTAACAAGGACGTTTAAAATTGCCAAACGTACCTTGTCATGTGGTTCATTTGGATAACATTGGATAACCAGTGAGACATCTAAACGTTTACACATTAACCTAGTGTCACAGCCTGATCTGTTTCACCTGTCTTTGTGCTTGTCTCCACCCCCCTCCAGGTGTCGCCCATCTTCCCCATTATCCCCTGTGTTCTTTGTTTGTCTGTTGCCAGTTAGTTTTGTTCGTAGAACCTACCAGCGTTTGTTTTCCCTGCTCCTGCCTGTTTCTTGCTCCTGTTTTCTAGTCCTTCCCGGTTTTGACCCCTGCCTGCACTGACCACTAGACTGCCTGCCGTTCTGGACCCTTTACAACCTGCCTGCCTTGAACTGTCCTTTGCCTGCCCCTGTGGTGGTAATATACTCTTATTACTTCTACACTGTCTGGGTCTTAACTAAACGGGATAACTACAGTCGTGGCCAAAAGTTTTGAATGACACAAATATTAATTTTCACAAAGTCTGCTGCCTCAGTTTGTATGATGGCAATTTGCATATACTCCAGAATGTTATCAAGAGTGATCAGATGAATTGCAATGAATTGCAAAGCGCCTCTATGCCATGCAAATGAACTGAATCCCCAAAAAACATTTCCACTGCATTTCAGCCCTGCCACAAAAGGACCAGCTGACATCATGTCAGTGATTCTCTTGTAAACACAGGTGTGAGTGTTGATGAGGACAAGGCTGGAGTCACTCTGTCATGCTGATTGAGTTCGAATAACAGACTGGAAGCTTCAAAAGGAGGGTGGTGCTTGGAATCATTGTGTTCTTCCTCTGTCAACAATGGTTACCTGCAGGAAACAAGTGCCGTCATCATTGCTTTGCACAAAAAGGGCTTCACAGGCAAGGAATATTTGTGCCAGTAAGAATGCACCAAAATCACCCATTTATCGGATCATCAAAAACTTCAAGGAGAGCGGTTCAATTGTTGTGAAGAAGGCTTAGGGCACCCCAGAAAGTCCAGCGCAAGGCCAGGACCATCTCCTAAAAGTTGATTCAGGCTGCGGGATCGGGCACCACCAGTACAAGCTTGCTCGGAATGGCAGCAGGCAGGTGTGAGTGCATCTGCACGCACAGTGAGGGAAGACTTTTGGAGGATGGCCTGGTGTCAAGAAGGGCAGAAAGAATCCACTTCTCTCCAGAAAAACATCAGGGACAGACTGATATTCTGCAAAAGGTACAGGGATTGACTGCTGAGGACTGGGTAAAGTCATTTTCTTCTGATGAATCCCCTTTCCGATTGTTTGGGGCATCCGGTAAAAGAGCTTGTTCGGAAGAAGACAAGGTGAGGCTAACCATCAGTCCTGTGTCATGCCAACAGTAAAGCATCCTGAGACCATTTCATGTGTGGGGTTGCTTTCTCAGCCAAGGGAGTGGGCTCACTCACAATTTGCCTAAGAACACACCTGAATAAAGAATGGTACCAACACATCCTTCGAGTGCAACTTCTTCCCAACCATCCATGAACAGTTTGGTGACGAACAATGCCTTTTCCAGCATAAATTTTGCCATAAGGCAAAAATGATAACTAAGTGGCTCTGGGAACAAAAACATCAATATTTTTGGGTCCATGGCCAGGTAACTCCCAGACCTTAATCCATTGAGAACTTTGGTCAATCCTCAAGAGAGCGGTGGACAAACCAAAACCCACAAATTGCAAGCATTGAATATGCATGAATTGGCTGCATCAGTAGGATGTGCCAGAAGTTAATTGACAGCATGCCAGGGCGATTGCAGAGGTCTTGAAAAGAGAGCGTCAACACTGGCAAATATTGACTCTTTGCATCAACTTCATGTAATTGTCAATAAAAGCCTTTGACACTTATGAAATGCTTGTAATTATACTTCAGCATTCCATAGTAACAGTCGACAAAAATATCTAAAGACAGTGAGGCAGCAGAGTTTGCGGAAATTAATATTTGTGTCATTCTCAACTTTTTGCCACAACTGTAGATACAGCAACGCTTTCAGGTTAACTAAAGTTTTATTCCCAAATAGGCTATATAGGTTTGATTTATCATAAAAATTGATCACCCACTGTAAGATTGATTGCTGACCTCTGTAGTGACGCAAATCCTAATTATGCCGAAGGGCTGAGAATGTTTGATTACAATGCCATAAATGAAAAAACTGCAGAAATTGTGACAGACGCCCTTCAAAATAGACCATCAGGCACAGGCCTTCTCTTCAGTTTAGCCCTAAACTATGCCCACCAGCAGAGATGGAAAGTGGTCCAACACCTCAGCGCCCAGCAGTGGCACGAGCAGGAAGCTGTGGAAACTACAGGAGATTTCAGACTTCACCTCTCTTAGGGGTCCCTCAGTCTTTTCCTCCTGTCCATTCGGCCCAAAATAACATGGCGCCTTCTCGCCAACAAAACCAAAGCTTGGCTTTTCTTCTTGGCCTTTCAGCCCAGAATTCCCCACAGGAGGGAGCAGATGCTCTCTGCGCACTTGGCGGGGATGGCCTTTACAAATTCGTCAAACCTCTGCATCTTCGACCCCGTTCCAGGAAAGCCAAACAACACTGAGACTTTCTTAGCAGACATAGAGGACGCCTTGGATGGCTACCCTAACGCTACAATACTGACAGCCTCTACCTATTGAAGCAAACGTCCAGCAGACACGTGACAAGATTCATCCATCCACAACAGCAACACATGCAAAACGACTATGCTAAACTTGCCACGACTTTGAAAATAGAATTCAGTGGTTCTGCAACTCGCAATCACAACCGCTCGTTGGCTAACAATGTCATACAAGCTCGGAATAAACACCCACAAACCTACTATCATTGGCATGCTGACTGAAACAGGAATGGAAGAGCTATTGCCATTCAAACAAAGGTTTCTGTCAAACATGTATCCCAACTTCATTAACAACTTGGTCCCTACTGCCCACATTGGTTTTCCAATCTCTGCACTCCGAGAGCTTGCGAGCACAGCTTTTGAAGAATTGAAAGCAAGCCGGGCTAARAGCCCGGACAACTCGGTTTTCGAGTTTGGGGGGGAACAATCACTCCAATTGGAAGGTGCAGCATCAGGGACAGAAACAGCAAAAGATGACGCACAAGGTGGGTGGCTACCAAACAACCACCACACCGATAACCACCGCAGTAACGATAGCTATAAAAAAACGTCCCAACCAAACGGGTCCTGTAGAGATTGACCTGGCCGCTACATTCCTGCACCTAACCCTCACAAAGGGTCAGGGCATAAGGGTAACAAGCGTAACAAGAGCAACAAAGGGTTCAACAATGATCTAAACTTCAACCRAAACAATATAGAAACTCTGATAAGAGATGTACTGCAGCGGAAGAAATTTGAGAAAGATGACAAGGATAAGTCACCATGACAAGGCGTGAAATTGCCAGAGAATGAGTCCGCCGAAATTCACATCATTCACGAGGACGTCAACATTCACATTTCCCTTCTCACTCAAATCCCTGTCCAGGGACCGGTTGATCTAGACACAAGCCCACTGGTTTTGTCTACAGACTCTGATACAGATGTGGAGATGCACAAAATAAGCAGCGTTGYTACRGCTGACTCCTCTCTCATTCTGATAGAGSACCCACTGGGTCAYGAAGGTGGGTTATCTGTCTTGAAAATCGACACAGATAACCAAMYGCTCCGTTATTCCAACCCATTCCATTTTGTTGGGGATATGACGAGAAAATCCAACTTGAACAGGCCATACCTCAAAGCAGTCTTAGAGGACMGTTAGACCTGTAATGCACTGAAAGATTCGGGTTCGACTATTTCTCTCATATCTCAAACTTTTCTGGATGAACTCAAAAGGGCAGTGGACCCAGCAAAACATTGATTGAAAACGGAACGCTGCGACACGACACTTCGAGGTTTCACTCAGTCTACCTCGCCTCTAACCAAGCCTCTCCTACTAAAACTGAACTATAAAAGTGTGTCACTTATCCACCCTGTGTACCTGACTAGCATTGACACCGAACAGATGCTGATTGGGATAGATTTAATTGACCGTTTGGTACCACTAATGGATTGGAAAACCAACTAAGTCTGGTCACAAAAAACAATGCCAACTCTGTTGGCGTCACAGTATTCTTCAAAGGCTACATGCCATACATTGTGGGTTCGAAGTCATCAACTGACGTACCACCGGTGAACTTGGTCATGAGTCCGCCRTTGGTGGCAAATGACAGGGTGACAAGTTCAATTCGGAAATGAACCAAACATGAGGTTTTCCTGTGGCTTGGGTGATTCACAAGTCAACACATACCGCCCTCCTTTGACAGGTGGCGTGTGCCTAAACGTCACTATGGTTGAGGATGCCATACTGGCAACCTGGTCCGAAAAATCTGCAATCAGTTTGGAAATGTTCAACGACATTTCGAAAGCGGCTAACTGCCACCCTCTTGTTTMGAATAYGTTCAGATTCCCACTGGGAATGACTCCCCAGATGACACTCACGCCTTAGAGGTGTGTGCACTATCACTCCGCATTGGAACCAAGGAAGTATTGCACTACGTACTGGTGGTTGCAAACCTCCCCCATACAGTCTATGTGGGAGTGAACATTTTGGTAAGATTGGGTGTTAAACTCAATACCATACACCACGTTCCTTGATCTTTGGCGCAGCCAGCCCAACACACCTTGTCTTTCGACCCTGTGCGAATGGCATCCGGGCAGACTATTCCTGAAGCTTGCAAAGTGATAACTGAGTCTTCCGTGATGATACCGGCAAGAACCACAGAGGTTTCTGTAAGACTGAACCTGGCGCCCGGCTACAGGATGGAAGTCACCACTGCGTTCTTCCAACCCTCTCCGCGACTATTCGACTTGAGGCTAACTATAAATGGTAACTCGCTGTTGGAACTAAACGCTAGATCCACTTACCTCTTGGTACAGAATCTGACTCAAGCKGATATTTCCATTACTCACAGGTGGCACCAATATGTCGTGACATGACTCATTAATGTGATGACTGCTATTCATCGAAAAGTCACCTACTACGTTGAATTGTTACTCTATTAAATTAATCATGCAACAATTAACTCACTAGGAATTTGGGGCACCGTGTGTCACGTGTGCTCCCTCTCTGGCCTCTAGGTCACCAGGCTGCTCGTTATGGCGCACACCTGTCACCGTCGTTACGCACACCTGCGCGTCATCATATTCACCTGGAYTCCATCACTTCCCTGATTACCTTCCATATATACAGTATGTCCCTCCCTTTGGTTCCTTTCTCAGGAGTCATTGTTTCTGTTTCATGTCTGTGTGCTGTTAGTGTTTCTTGTTTTGTATTATGTTCCGTTTATTTTATTAAAACACTCACTCCCTGAACTGGGAAAAGTTTGTTTAATGAGTTGCCATTTCCCTAATTAACTCAAGGATATATGCACCAATAGCAGTCATCACATTAATGATAGTCAAGTCACGACATAGGGTAAGAGTGGAAGACCCCTGCTCKAGAATGAATAGTCATTCCAATGCTAGCTCCCTGAAAATGTGCCATCTCTGAATAAAATTAATAAGAATAAGAAATTGGAACTTTGAATCTAGTCTTTGTTGATAACCGTGYGAATTTGATGTATTGTATATGAATGTAAGAATGAATGTGCTGTGCACCATCAAACTGCAGTACAGACAGAACTAGCTAGTATGTTGGACTTAAATGAACTGAACTGATAGCTATAGGCTGGACATTACAATCAGTCARTCTATACGGGTCATAGGACTGCATGGCGATGACGACCTAGTTGCTAAAAATATCTCTGCCGCATAATTAGTGAGGTAACTAGATTACACAGCGTGATTGGAGAGGAGTGGACAGTGGAGTATGGAGTAGCGGGGGAGARGAGAGACTGGAGATTAATACTGCATGTTCATTATATAACTATATGTAGCTTTCATAAGTATATGTAGCTTTAAAAAAAACTACAGTATTTACATCTTCCTCCCTTTGAATTTCACTCACAGGCTGTAAATGAGTCATCATAAAGGTAACAACATCACATGGGTACACGGTAAAACAGTGGTAACCAAACTTTTCGGAGTCAAGATCACTTTCTGAGTCAAAATGCAAGCCGGGATCAGATTTCTTTTAAACTTGACTTAAGAAACATAAGCCTTGCCTCCCGAGTGGCGCAGCGGTCTAAGGCACTGCATCGCTTGGCTTGAGGCTTCACTACAGACCCGGGTTCGATCCCAGGCTGTGTCACAACTGGCCGTGACCGGGAGTCCCATAGGGCGGCGCACAATTWGCCCAGCGTCATCTGGGTTAGGGAAGGGTTTTGGCTGGGGGGGGGGCTTTACTTGGCTCATTGCGCTCTAGCGACTCCTTGTGRTGGGTTGGGCGCCTGCAGGCTGACTTCGGTAGTCAGTTGAACCGTGTTTCCTCCGGCACATTGCTGCAGCTGGCCTCAGGGTTAAGCGGGCGGGTGTAAAGAAGCGCGGTTTGGCGGGTCATGTTTCGGAGTACGCATGACTCGACCTTCGCCTCTCCCGAGCCCGTTGGGGAGTTGCAGCMATGAGACCAGATTGCAATTGGATATCACTAAATTGGGGAGGAAAAAGGAGGTAAAAATGCAACATTAAACAATTTTGAGAACAGTTCTGTATCAATGAAGTTTGTGCAGTAGGCTATAGGCCCAATGCATTATATCACTGGCTATTCTTGAATTGGCTATGCTTGAATTGCCCTGCCAATGTTGTTCACCTCAGAACATTATTGAAATTATTTTCTTTTTAAATTAGGTATATAATCACACTGGTAATAGATCATTTGTTGTATTACTTGTGAAGCATAGCTGATTGAGCATATTTTGTTAAATATTGTATTAAAACATTTTTTTTTTACTGGACTGGTGGCTTGCATCTGATGGTCAGTCTGRGGGGAGAGAAGGAGCAGCGGTGAGGCTGCCACTCACCCGACTCACCGTCCCTCCGCTCTCCCTCCCTCCGCTGAGAAAAGGGGACACGGTCTTCCATCTGATAAGGAAACTCAAGTCGCACTGCATTATTGCTGCCTCATGCACCAATTCATGTTGTTACTCCTATGACTAGAAAAAGTGAAATATTCCTTGATATTGAAAAAGACACAAGTCGCTAATAATAACTTTGCAAGCTTAACGGAACACTTCCATATTCCATTGTAGCTGCAGTACTGGTTGTACCGTGAGTAGAAGTCRGGAGAAMGTGCATTTTTATTGYTTATAAAAGTGTTGAACAAAATCCAAGTGAAAGAATAGGACTAAATCCATGCATGTAAAGTTTGATTTGATTTAATCGTATTCTATAACTTAGATCTTTGGTTGAGATGGAGACATGAATCCAACATATACATTTATTAATTGGAATTAAAAGCCAGTGGCTCAGATGGAAGATGCATCTCCTTCAAATGGTGCTGTTTGGTTGTGTTGACAACCAAACACAATTCAATATCCAGTCTGTCTACAAAATAATATTTGTAGATTTGCATGTAGTGGGCAATAATATTTGTGTATATACAGTATATTATATATACATCACATGTGACTCGTAATAAGACTAAGCAATTAGCCTATTCAAATCTTTATCTGACTCCATAAAGATAATTAAAATATACAAGCAAGCATTAGGCAATGAGTTGACATTGACTCGTAAGAATAGGTCTGAGAATTGTCTATATCAAAGGCAGATATTTAATTCACATTGTACAGTGAGTGGATTCACATACAAGGCATAAAGCTTAAGTTACAAAGCATTAACACGCATTACAAAGCATACTTCTAGGCATATAGATCCTAGGGTTAGGTTCACTTAGAAGACAAAGCATGAACAAAGAGATGCCTATTAGGCCAGAGGCCTAGAAGCCTAGGAAAGGAGAATTGATCATACAACCTTCCTCCTTGGACTGGATACAGGAGAGAGAACAAAGGCATTTAATTCCATTTATAATATCTGAAGGTGTAACCTTTCAACCAAAAACCAACACCATTGACCAATCAAATGATACGATACCAAGTTTACAGCAACCTAAACACTGCCAGGCCCAATCTCCACAACATCTAAGCTTGTGTGGGTGATGAGACCAATGTAAGAAGACCATAAAACCTCTTTGCATAGAGTAATTCAATGTTCACCCTGTACAGGTACAAGTAACCACAGAGATAATACATCCATATAGATAACATCAGAGTCATCCTCATTTAACACGTTTCAGATACGTAGATACCAAACATAGACACTATAGCATTATCCTGTCACAATAGTCAGTCCTCTGGATACTGTAACAGAGATACATTTTGGGCTGACTAGTCCTTGGGCATTGTCCTTTGTGCTTTCCTTGTGTTCCTGGACCATTTGCCATGCAGCTCCACGTTTCCATAGAATACAGAAATTAGGGCCAAGCCTACATACGTTTTTATCTCAACCAAAAACCTACGTTAAAGAACAGGACTTTAAATGCACTATAAATCAAGTTTGATTTAATTTAGTTGATTTTTGGTTGAGATGGACATATTATTTATTAACCTGAAGATTACATTTGACATCAACCAAAGCTTGACACCCTAGGCCTATAGGTATTGTCTATTTTTAGCTGAATCCTGGGTTGAATTGAAACAATAGCTGTTGATGACTTTGCAAATGCTACATAGGCCTAAATGGCATAAGTTATAAAGCATGGTCACGTTTAATTTCCTCTGTTAAACCTACCCTTTGGAATGACTCTCAACAATCATTCCAACGATAGCACATTGGTAATAGTCAGTGGCAAATATCTAAGATGGGCTATTCTTGGTTAAAACCCCGGATGGACGACCTAAGGTTAGCTATAGCAATTCTCCAGCAGGAGTTGCTGCCCAGCCTACAGTAATTTTTATGATAGTGGATTTAATTTTTGAAGATCTGATGTTGTTTTAAAGGTACAAATTCAACATATTTTATACTTGGTTTGTCTATGTTGAAATTTGCTTACCAAGATCCCACTGTAATCCTGTGGTTGAAATTYCACCCTCAAAACAACAGCGGTCTAAGGCACTGCATCTCAGTACTAGAGGTGTCACTACAGATCCGTGTTTCGGAGGACGCATGGCTCTCGACCTTTGCCTCTCCCGAGTCCGTACGGGAGTTGCAGCGATGGAACAAGACTGTAACTACCAATTGGATATCACGAAATTGGGGAGAATAAGTATTTTCCATGTAGATTCYACATAGCAATACGTTGGCATATTACGTTGAAACTACGTTGATTCAACCAGTTTGTGCTCAGTGGGATGATTTACATAGCACCATTTTTTTCTGAGAGTATGCTACAGCATCATGTGTTTGAAGTTGTTACAAAGCCTCTTTATGGATAAGTAGGCTGAATCCTGAGCAGAAAGAGTATTACCAAGCATTTATGTTGCATAGATCTGCATAAAATCCAGCATTAAAAATGTGCTGAGCTAGGAGAAGGTTCCACCTATATGATCTTATTCATTATGATCTAAAAAGCTAAACTGCTTCTAGATCAGKACTTCTGCTCTGAGTGAGACTTTGCGCCGAGTGGCACAGCGGTCTAAGGCACCGCATCTCAGTGCTAGAGGTGTCACTACAGGCCCTGGTTCGATTCCAGGCTGTATCACAACCGGCCGTGATTGGGAGTCCCTTAGGGCGGCGCACAATTGGCCCAGCATCATCCGGGTTAGGGTTTGGCCGTGGTAGACCGTCATTGTAAATAAGAATTTGTTCTTAACTGACTTGCCTAGTTAAATAAAGGTTCATTTAAAAAAAAAAAATGTAACACCTAAAGGTGGATAAGTTTGAGGCAAAGTTGAAACAAAGCTCTGAGGCAAGTTTGGGCGCTGCTGCTGTTGAAGTCATAATTGCCCTCACTAGACTCCCAGCGTGTTGACAGTGTGTGTGTGATTAGACCTGAGCACCCACGCCTACAGATCATCTCCTCAGCAGAGCTACAATTACCCATGAGATCACACAATGTTCCCTGGCGTGAAAAGGAGAGGAACAGGAAACCCAAAAGCTACAGTTGTAAAGATAGTAAAGTTTCAGCATAAAAGTAAGTAGTAAAGTTTCAGCATGTTTAGCGYGTTAAGATGTTTGCCTTTGTCTGGGTCTTTGTTTGTCTCCCAAAGAGATGTATATCTCTTTGGGAACAAAACCGTTTTCTATCAATTTTGGCTAATTAAGCTTTGTAAAAAAAATCACCAAAGGCAGGATAAATAGTWTTCACCATTGTAAAATATACTATTAAAGAAGTCTCATGAGAATCATCACTGGATTAATGATGAGAAACAATCCATAACAACATTAAAGAGGTACTTCGGGRTTTAGGCAATTAAGCCCTTAATCTATTTCCCCAGAATCATGTCTCTGCATCCAGTACGAAGGAAGTTATAGGTAGTTTTGCTAGCCAATGCTAACTAGCGTTAGCACAATGACTGGAAGTTCCTTCAAACTGCATACACAGAGAMATAAAAATGGTATCCATGAGTTCATCTGGCTCTGGGGAAGTACATTGCCAAAATMCCGAAGTATCCCTTTAAAAGTCACATTGATATTCTTTCGAAACAGTAAAGGTCACATGTCCCGAGTGGCCAGTAGAGACAGTGGTCTATGAGTGGGGGCTCGGCCAATCCCCAGGCTCCATGCTGGTGTCCTGCTGCCTCAGAGACTCAACGTGACACGGCTCCGTCCGCAAAGCACACCACACAGAGACACTGAGCCTCAGTGACAGCACCATATATCTCTGTCTTTCTCCCTCTCTTTCTAACTTCGTCCATTTTTTACTTTTTAAAACTCTCTAGACCGCTTTGGGGTTAAAAGGAAATGTCCCAATGACTCAGAAGAGTTTGGGATGAAGTTGAGGATGAACAGAAATGAAGTTACTTACAGTTTCTTTCAGACTTCATATCTGTTTTCATTTCTTCTCCACTCTTTCTATATGGTACTGGGCCCCCTAGTTTGCTTTTGAGGGATTTCAGGCTCAGATAAAAGGAATTGGTAACAAAAAACAATACACTATAGAATGTAATTAGCAACGACAGCAATACATTKTGCACTGAATTCATTGTCTGTCATTCATGTTCATTTAATAATGGTACATATGTTTCTGTAGCTAATATATGTGTTATAGTGTGGACACTAWAYAAATAGTTACATTGAATATGTTATTGTACTTACCAACAGTATAGTATGATTACTATTCAKGTGTTCATGGTTATTATTGGCATTGGCCTTGACCATGACCTTTCCCCTTTGATGATGTCATCACCCAGARTTGTACCTGTTCAATGCAACTCTACCACAGGTTGAGTGGGCTGAATCACTTTGCTGTGTWYRTACCGTTTGTACACGGCTGTACACCTYTTATTTATTCGGTTGAAAGTAAAGGAAAGTAATATTGAATTACGTGTGGGCATTCCTTGTCAAGTTACTACAATATGCTACACTCATGTTGACATCTGATATAAATGGTTGACGTTTATTGTCAGGAGTCTTGTCCTGGAGGCAGAACTGAGCAATTTCCCCTTCGATAGGCCAGCTGCAAAGTCAAAATTGGTTATATAGTATTGCTTTTTGGTCTTAATTTAAGGTTAGGGTTAGGCATCAGGGTTAGCAGTGTGGTTAAGGTTAGGTTTAAGATTAAGATATGGGTTAGGTTTAAAATCTGATTTCATTACTTTGTGAATGTGCCAGCTAGTGACCACTCTGCAAAGKTGYCTCCCAAAYAAGATCCATGGGTATGTTTCTTCTCTTACTCTTTGGGTGTGCAGGGACTCTGAAATCATCGCAAGGTTTTATTTATCGGTCTTCAACTGCAAAAGTGGACAATAATTGGAACGGTTATAGGCTAATATAGGCTAGTGATATGTTTTGTATTTCCTTGTGTTGCTACTCTGTGGAAATATCCATTTCACTAACGAAAGTTATGTGGCGTTCTCAAGTAGCTAGTGCACGGAACAGTGAAAGAGAAAGGTGATGTGTTAATTTCGCTTAAAAACCAGCATGAACAAACRCGATCAAAGATTCTGACATAACTGAAAGGGTTTGGACACTGACCAGTAGTTATCAATATCATCGTAACAAGCAGTTGCTGATGAAACTACAAATGCCCACTATCCCTATCACCATCACTAAACCCTCACTATGGGGACTCCGAGTGGGGTTAAGCCACACGCTCAGCAGGAGAGAGGAGATGGCCTTTAGGAAAGAAGATGTCATGGATAGAGTTGGTACTTGCTGACATGGCTCTGACAAAGCTGTGGAGGTGATGATGGTGGATGGAGTGTCAGGGCTGGGACTAAGAGCTCTCGTGCCACCTCGGCCCTCTCTTTCCTCTCACTGCAATTAGACTAATTAGAGGATACTTTAGAGTCGCTGAGGGATGAAACGCGATGAAATGCCGTGGCCTGACTCTGTTGGTTCATGCCTCTGAATGTTCAGAGTGACCTTAGAGAGTTTTTCTGTTTTGTAGTGACTTTGTAATAATGCTGATATAACAGTATGTTGTATTGTTATATCTTAACATATATGATATAACATTGTTATAACATAAGGTGTTACGTGAGGAATATAGATACAGTGCTGTAATATTATGGTATTTTAAAATTAGCATGCTTGAAACTTGACCCAACTTATTAGCAATACAGTTGTGCAATTTTGAACATAATTGTCTGGATGAAAACAATAATGTACAGTATACCTATAACCACGTTCACTTTCATTGTGCTTTAGTGTGACTGGTGTCAGTACTTACAGTACTTAGACCTTCCGGCAGTTAGAATACGCCGAGCGTCCCAAAATAACTCATGATACTTCATGGTATAGCGAGCCCCCATCTGTCACGCCTTAATGACCGGACCAACGAGGTCGCTCACTGTATAGCGCAATCAGTAAGGGCACTTGAGTGCTTTTGTGCATGGAGGACAAAGCCAAAAAAAGAAAGCTAAATCCGCATGAGCATGGAGCAAAAGAGCACGGGCTCTTTCTGTCCTACACTGTTATTGGCACGTACCAAAAGGTTCTGAYGCAACAATRGAAGGGATGGATAAYACTCCTGGAGCAAAGCTGGTACTGCACATTTCTCCCAAACTGTGTCCTAGCCTTGGCGTGACAAAGACCATATGAGTTGCCAAGGCAGCATAAACATAACAGGGTACCCGGCTTGGACTGTACATGTTCTCGAAATAAGGAGCTCAAAAAACGAATGCTGTCCAGATGGATAGAATGAGATAGTGGTACAGACACATGAAATCAGCTGACACCTGGGGAGAGGAAGGCCCATTAATGAGCGAGTGACCCCAACAGAGAGGAGAGGTGATGTGGGTAGTAGGATGACAGACTGAGGGCATAGTGGATAGAGGTTTTCAATTAGGTCTTCACCTGAGGTTCCCAGAGGGACCTGGGGTAGAAGGCACAGGTGGGTGCAACGGATGACAATGATTCTGCCAACTACGACTTTCGAAGTGCACATTTGGTGAAAGATTATAACGGAAAACCAGGACAAAACCGCTCTCCAGTAATGCCATAGAGATCTACTGTCCAGTATTCTATTGCATTGTATTAAGCTGTTCATCCAAAGATGTGTCAGGCTCATAATCATTAGTTACAGTAAGTTACCAATGGTCAGATTACATTAGTCATAAACTCTTAGAAAAAAAGGTGCTATCGCCGTAAGATAACCCTTTGAAGAACCCTTTTTTAGATCCAGATGGAACCCTTTTGGTTCCATGTAAAAACCCTTTCCACAAAAGAGTTCTACCTGGAACTAAAAAGGGTTTCACCTGGAACCAAAAASGTTTCTCCCATGGAGACAGCCGAAGAAACCGTATGGAAACCTTTTTTCTAAGAGTGTACYAATGCAACATTACTCCAACTGTCTCATTACTAGGGCCCTGAGTTCTTCCTGGTCAGGTCTATTCAGTCAGGAAAAACTCAGGGCCCTAAACCCACCCATTCCGGGGACCACATCAATTTGTAAGCTTAGCAGTAATTCAACTAAGGGGTTTAGAAAGGGTCAGGAGGTATACGAGGTGAGACAAACCTCTGAGGGTGTTCTGTTTCCTGGGTCTTGTCCACCATCTATTGTGGCTTTAATGGCAGCCTCGTCCCTTTAGTGTGTACTAGAGTTCACTATCCGTTGGCACCTCCTCTTTCATACCTCTTAAGGCCTGAACCAGATGGTGACATGAGGACTAACCCGGGGCTCAATTTGGTAATAAGCACCATAGCACCGGTCCACCCCGATGACTCCTGCTGTGTTTGGCTGTGTTAAAGGTGCACTGCACAACCCCAGTCCCCGATGGCTGTAGAGGCAGTTGAGGCCTTTAAAAAATATATTGTGAAACAGGTTAGGAGTTTTTATTTGGTGAGGAAAGGCACTGTAGAGATAGAAGAAATGTTTTGGAGTGAAGTGTGATGTTTTACGTAATACGTGGGTTTAGTTCAGGTCCACTGTTGTAGTTGGGGATGTCAAGATGTCACTGTGAGTTCAAATAGCAGACAACTTAGGAATCTAACGAGATGCAAGGAAACATACTTTTGCTGATCCCTTTCAGGTCTGATATCTCGCTAAGCGCCCGTTTTCTTCCATATGAAGGAAGTTATCTAATTTTGATTATGTAGCAATTGTTTTTATTTTTGTCATTTAGCAGACGCTCTTATCAAGAGAGACTTACAGGAGAAATTAGATTTTTCACATAGTTGTAATCAACCTTTTGATTGCTGGCCCAACGCTCTTCATCGCTAGGCTACCTTCCGCCCGTACAGTCAATAACACAATAGAAAAAAAAGAAAGTCTATATACAGTGTGTGCAAATGTTGTGAGGAGGTAAGGCAATAAATAGGCCATAGTAGCGAAGTAATTACAGTTTAGCAAATTAACACTGGAGTGATAGATCAGCAGATGATGATGTGCAAGTAGAAATACTGGTGTGCAAAAGAGCAGAAAAGTTAATAAAAATATGGGGATGAGGTAGGTGGGCTATTTACAGATGGGGTATGTACAGCTGCAGCGATCGGTTAGCTGCTCAGATAGCTGATGTTTAAAGTTAGTGAGGGAAATATAAGTCTCCAGCTTCAGCAATATTTGCAATATTTTGTAAATGACATCGCCGAAGTCGAGGATCGGTAGGATAGTCAGTTTTAAGCGGTATGTATGGCGGTGTGAGTGATGGAGGTTTTGTTGCGAAATAGGAACCCRATTCTAGATTTAATTTTGGATTGGATATGTTGAATATGAGTCTGGAAGGAGAGTTTACAGTCTAGCCAGACATCTAGGTATTTGTAGTTGTCGACATATTCTAAGTCAGAACCGTCCAGAGTAGTGATGCTAGTCGAGCGGGCGGGTGCAGGCAGCGAACGGTTGAAAAGCATGCATTTGGTTTTACTAGCGTTTAAGAGCAGTTGGAGGCTACGGAAGGAGTGTTGTATGGCATTGGAGCTCATTTGGAGGGTTAGTTAACACAGTGTCCAAAGAAGGGCCAGATGTATACAGAATGGTGTCGTCTGCATAGAGGTGGATCATGGAATCACCCGCAGCAAGAGCGACATCATTGATATAATCAGAGAAAAGAGTCGACCCGAGAATTGAACCCTGTGGTACCCCCATAGAGACTGCCAAAGGTCCAGACAACAGGCCCTCCGATTTGACACACTGAACTCTGTCTGAGAAGTAGTTGGTGAACCAGGCGAGGCAGTCATTTGAGAAACCAAGGCTGTTGTCTGCCGATAAGAATACGGTGATTGACAGAGTTGTACTGTCTTTTATCGATGGCGGTTATGATATCGTTTAGTACCTTGAGCGTGGCTGAGGTGCACCCGTGACCAGCTTATGGCCTAATAGAGCTGGTTGAGAGCGGTCTTAGTGCCAGCTTCGCTTTGTGGTGGTAAATAGACTGCTACGAATAATACAGATGAGAACTCTCTTGGTAGATAGTGTGGTTGACAGCTTATCATAAGGTACTCTACCTCAGGCAAGCAATACCTAGAGACTTCTTTAATATTAGACACTTTGCACCAGCTGTTATTGACAACACACACACACCCCCACCCCTTGTCTTTATCAGAGGTAGCGTCTCTGTTCTGCCGGTGCATGGAAAATCCCGGCAGCTCTATATTGTCCATTTCTTYGTTCAGCCACGTCTCGGTGAAACATAAGATGTTACAGTTTTTAATGTCCCATTGGCAGGCTAAACTTAATAGTAGGTCATCAATTTTATTTTCTAACGATTACACGTTAGCARGGACAATGGAAGGCATTGGGAGTTTACTCGCTCGCCTCCGGCTTCWCAGAAGGATCCCCGATCTGCGTYCCCTTTTCCGGCATATTTTCTTCACGYAAAAAGCGTGGATCTGGGCCTGTTCCAGTGAAAGCAGGATATCCTTCTTGTCGGACTCGTTAAAGTTTYTTCCAGTCCGCGGTGAGTAATCACTTTTCTGATGTCCAGAAGTTATTTTTGGGCATAAGAGACAGTAACAGCAACATTATATACACAATAAGTAAAAAAATTAGTTACACAAAACGCAAAACAATAACAAAATTACCAAAGTCACAGACAGTATTTTAGAAATTCCGCTAAGCACCTCCGCACGATTACAGAGTCTTGATAGTTAGTTCAAGTAGACAATGGTAGCTGATAACTCTTTTMATCATTTTATCAAGATGAGCACTGGAGATGATACATAATGATGTTCAATTAGTGACAAGGCATATTTCTTTCTCTCCCATGTTTTTGCCCTCTGTTAATTTATGTTGAAACTTTGTTGCCTCACGCTGTGAAATCCACAAACAGAAGGCAGTGAACTAAAGACAGTTCCGCTAGAACTCAAGTCCTGACTTGTAAAGTGAATCTATGGGTTTATCCTGGATCATTGGCATCGAGATTGGATTTTAGTGGCGCACTAGCGCATTAACAAAGCATTGACACGCACACCTGACAATTATTCGTAACTCACTGCAAACGCAATTCACAAAGTTAATTGCGCCTCTTCTCCTTCATGTAAATACTAGCAGGCACAAAAAATTACTGAGCATCCTCACCTATTCCCGGACCATCCTTTAAATCCGGCTTCTCTCCCTGGAACAATGGGGGACATATTTGGACATTGGGGCCAGTGATCGGAGCCATTGAGCGGCCCCGCTACGGGATCGGATGCAGTGAATTAGTGTAAAGCCTCTGTGAGAAAAGGGCTGACACAACGGTCAGCTATGGCCCCTGCTGTGGTTTTAGCTAACTGCCACGCAACATGGCTGGACCCAACCTGAAAGTCACCGCTCCACTGGTCCCCTGTTGTGGATCCATATGGCTATAGGATAAAGATCATATAACGGAGAGGATAAGTGTTATGAGTGTATGTTGTCATCTAGAGGGGGCAAAGAGAGAATGTGATGTAATAGTATGGTAAAAGGACTGATTAAATAATATTATACTTGGGAGGTCCATACAGGCCTGATGTTGGAGCGTTTTAGCAATTTGTGAGTTAATTAGTAAAATAATGGATTCATTTATTTTGAATAAAATGATATGCCTTGTATGTAACATTGTTTTAACATTAGCATCTTAGCATTAGTTCTGTGATTAAGATCTGTTGAAAAAGTGAGAAAAAAATATATCATATTTTATTCAGTTCTGCATTGGTAGACCTATCTTGGAGAAGGAAACTGGTCATTCCCAGTCATTGTCAGTTGTTCTCTGACTGTCCTGTGCCAAGGCTTGTTAGCCCAGCCTTATGAATGGCCCCTGTTCTCCTGCTCCAGAAAGGCCTTGAGCAAGAGTGGAGTGTGGCACACCACCATATGCCTGAACAAAACGGCCATATGCCTCACTGGTTAATTCATTCTTGTTAGGCATTGTGTCTGTTTTCTTTTTCATCAAATCGCAATGTTTTACAATGTCAAACCAGTGCATAATAAACTAAACAGTGCATGACTACAACAGTGTAAACTCAGTTAGGTGTGATAAAATAGTTATAATTTAATCCTGTCTTGTATAAATCATAACATAAATGTTATATTCCATTCTCTTGAGTCTCTCAATGTCACTAAATCCATAAGGTTAATTAAATAAAAATGCACTGTGTAATTACATTTTTAAATCCCCTGCACTTTCTCTCGTCTCATTACTGACAGTGTGTGTGTGTGTGTGCCTGCGTGTGCATGCATTCTTTGCGCGTGTGTGGTGTGTGCTTATAAGATAGATAGAATGAGGTGGAGAGCGAGAAAGAGAGAGAAAGAGAGTCATAGAGAGAGCGAAAGGGCCGGTTAGATGCTAACACACAATAGTATGCAGGCACTCCATAGTGCCAGTGTGAAACGGGGTCAGTTGATGGTAAAATTAGGCCTGTCCTCTGCACTGGGCGAAGCTCTATGGAACCGACAGATGGAGAAATGGTTCCCAGAGAGCCCAGACCTGCCACAAATAGCTCTACACACATGCAAGCACACACAGAGACAGACGCGAGCACACACGAGCACCCACACACGCGCACATACACACACACCCACATACAATGGTACCTAAGCAGAAGACAGCAGGTCATCTATAGATGCCAATCTTGTCACAATCACAAACTCAGTGTGTTATCTGACTATCACTGCTTCCATTGGCAGCTAGTGACTAGACTATTAATACAAATTTAAAGCAGAATCAGATAACCTCCTGTTCTCAGACAGACCTGGCCTGGTTTTGTCTGGCTTTGCCTGATTTCCTGAGGCTGCCGCTGTGACAGTCCCTCTTCCGGAGCCCAGTTCTGGGGGCTCCACAGGAGCTGTCCAATCATATCGCAGCTAAGCCGTCAAGGTTAGGGCAGAGAGACAGGAGGAACACAAAACTCTGGCGGCCTCACGACACTCCGACTCAATCCCCTGTCCTGGTTATAACACAAACATTGGGCTGATATGCTGAAGTCCTACGGTTGTATGCTTGTTTGCAATTTCCATTGAATAAGTGGATCAATTTGTTCCTGACATTTTGTCCAGAAATACATTGTACATTGTCACACCTTCCCGCTTCACTCCTCAGTCGTAGGCAGAGACATTTTTAGAATAGTGATACAGCACTTGTTCCTCGGGAAGAGGTGGGAAACACGTGCTTGTGTGAGAAAACACCGAAATGAGCGTGTTTATGTTGAATCTTGCTCTAATAATAGCAGGCAGGAATGCCTAAAGGGAGAGTCAATAGAGAGAGGTCTAACCCATGCCACGAGTGACAACATCTAATATAATGAACAGGAGAAGCCACCGAGCCACAGAGGGGAAATCAGGTCAACTGGTGCTGTATGTATACTTTCTGGTTATACACGGTATTACTGTCGATGATACTGTCATGATTGTGTGCATTCAGGTCAATGTCTCAGTCCTTACGTACAGTAAGGGTTGCCTGGCCCAGACTACTTTAGCTAAATTGTGGATTCGATTTGAGACGAGACACATGTACAACCTTTACTTAAAAAAGTCACTGTGAAGTTCAAGTTTTATTCTTTCACGCTCAAGTACAGTGAAATGCTTAACTTGCCAGCTCTAAACTAAGTCCTGTATGTCAGGGCCGGCACCTGATTTTCCTAACATTTGGGGCTCAGTCCTGATACCAGGGGCTGAGGGATTTGCAGATCTGAGAAAAAATTGCCTTTTTCTAAAATAATTTATTGCAATTCTACATGACTGGAAACGTTACACAAATATGTTTTATACTACACAAAATGACACGCAACTCTGACATTGACCTACGAAGATCAATAAAATGAACAACCCATGTTTTAATTGCAACCAATAGCATAGGCCAATGAAAAGAGTGGACACACAGATCTTAGGCCTACAATATGAGGAGGAAATTAKAGTCAACCAACTTTCCAGTGACACTCACTTATCCAAACTGTTTTTTCCCACAATTGTATTTTGAAATATTGCAAAAGACCTTTCAGCTGTGGCTTGCTGTTCATTGACAGCCACATTGACAGGCACAACAACAAAAAATCAGCTGTTTGATATTTGCCATGAGGCACTATGTTTTCTTCCATGTGCTGTGCTCTCCAAAAGGCCAAATAATCAACACTTATTATTATTCATCGAATGGATTATGGTCCGTAACCCCATATGAGGTAATTGTGTATGAGGTAGGCCTACTGTTACKAGAAAATACATTCATAAGTCACTGAAGACAATATGCTAGTCGTTTCAGCTATATGGTTATTGAAATGATGGCCTTATGACCTTTGTAACCAATTATAAAATATAGCAAATTACTTGAATAGCTTATGGGAAAARTGTACAAATGTGTATTTGCATCAGTAGGCTCAGGGACTGAAATGCATCAGAAAAGGATTGGAAAGTTCAAGAAAAGATCAGAGAAGCTCATCAGGTATGCTATAGGTGTAATGATTTGCACTGAGAGTCGGGAAGCAAGTTCAGGGAGCGAGTGTTTTAATAAATAAACGGAACATAATACAAAACAAGAAACTCGAACAGCAGACAGACATGAAACAGAAACAATGACGTCTGGGGAAGGAACAAAAGGGAGTGACATATCTAGGGCAGGTAATCAAGGAGGTGATGGAGTCCAGACCAGAGTGTCATAATGCGCTGATGCCCGTAACGATGGGGACAGGTGTGCGCCATAATGAGCAGCCTGGTGACCTGGAGACCGGAGAGGGAGCGCACGTGACAATAGGAAAAAGCATTTATTTTCACTGTTCTAATTACGTTTGTAACCAGTTTATAATAGCAATAAGGAACATCGGTGTAACGTCCGTCGTTCGAATGAGACCAAGGTGCAGCGTGGTAGGCGTACATTTTCTTTATTAAAATGTTCCACCAAAAAAACAATAAACAACTCAACGAACGAAAAGCTTAGGAGTGCAACGCATGCAACAAACAAAGACAAGATCCCACAACTGAAGGTGGGAAAAAGGGCTGCTTAAGTATGATCCCCAATCAGAGACAACGATAGACAGCTGCCTCTGATTGGGAACCATACTCGGCCAACAAAGAAATATAAACATAGATTTCCCACCCTAGTCACACCCTGACCTACCAAATAGAGAATTTAAAGGATCTCTAAGGTCAGGGCGTGACAATCGGGGGTTTGTGGTGTATGGCCAATATACCACGGCTAATGGCTGTATCCAGGCACTCCGTGTTGGTTCGTGCTTAAATAACAAATCAAACTTGATTTGTCACATGCGCCTAATACAACAAGTGTAGACCTTACCGTGAAATGCTTATTTACAATCCATTAACCAACAGTGCAGTTCAAGAATGAGTTAATAAAATATTTAGCAAATAAACTAAAGTAAAAAATTATAGAAAGTAACACAATAAAATAACAATAACGAGGCTATATACAGGGGGTACTGGTACCGCGTCAATGTGCGGGGGTACAGGTTAGTTGAGATAATTTGTACATAGAGGTAGGACTATGCATAGATAATAAACAGCGAGTACCAGCAGAGTACAAAACAAATGGGGGGGGGGTGTCAATGTAAATAGTTCGGTGGCCATTTGATTAATTGTTCAGCAGTCTTGTGGCAATTTTTTGGGCTTTCCTCTGACACCGCCTAGTATATAGATCCTGGATGGCAGGAATCTTGGCCCAAGTGATGTACTCGGCCGTACGAACTACCCTCTTTAGCGCGTTATGGTCAGATGCTGAGCAGCTGCCATACCAGGCGGTGATGCAACCGGTCAGGATGCTCTCAATGGTGCAGCTGTAAAACTTTTTGAGGATCTGGGGACCCATGCCAAATCTTTTCAGTCTCCTGAGGGGGAAAAGGTGTTGTCGTGCCCTCTTCACAATTGTCTTGGTGTGTTTGGACCATGATAGTTTGTTGGTGATGTGGACACCAAGGAACTTGAAACAATCAACCCGCTCCACTACAGCCCCGTCAATGTTAATGGGGGCCTGTTCGGCCCACCTTTTCCTGTAGTCCGTGATCAGCTCCTCTGTCTTGCTCACATTGAGGGAGAGGTTGTTGTCCTGGCACCACACTGCCAGGTCTCTGACCTCCTCCCTAAAGGCTATCTCATCRTTGTCGATGATCAGGCCTACACTGTTGTGTCATCAGCAAACTTAATGATGGTGTTGGAGTCGTGTTTGGCCACGCAGTCGTGGGTGAACAGGGAGTACAGGAGGGGTCTAAGTACACACCCCTGAGGGGCCCCAGATCCCATCAGGAAATCCAGGATSCAGTTGCAGAGGGAGGTATTTAGTCCCAGGGTCCTTAGCTTAGTGATGAGCTTCGTGGGCACTATGGTGTGGAATGCTGAGCTGTAGTCAATGAACAACATTCTCACATAGGTGTTCCTTCTGTCCAGGTGGGAAAGAGCAGTGTGGAGTGCGATTGAGATTGCGTCATCTGTGGATCTGTTGGGGCGGTATGCGAATTGGAGGGGGTCTAGGGTATCCGGGAGGACGCTGTTGATGTGAGCCATGACCAGCCTTTCAAAGCACTTCATGGCTACCGACGTGAGTGCTATGGGGCGGAAATCATTTTGGCAGGTTACCTTCGCTTCCTTGGGCACAGGAACTATGGTGGTCTGCTTGAAACATGTAGGTATTACAGACTCGGTCAGGGAGAGGTTGAAAATGTCAGTGAAGACACTTGACAGTTGGTCCGCGCATGCTTTGAGTACACGTCCTGGTAATCCGTCTGGCCCTGCGGCTTTGTGAATGTTGWCCTGTTTAAAGGTTTAGCTCACATCGGCTACCAAAAGCGTTATCACACAGTCATCCAGAACAGCTGGTGCTGGTGCATGCTTCAGTGTCGCTTGCCTCGAAGCGAGCATGAAAGGCATTTTGCTCGTCTGGTAGGCTCGTGTCACTGGGCAGCTCTTGTCTGTTTTTCCCTTTTTGGTCCATAATAGTTTTCAAGCCCTGCCACATTTGACGAGCGTCAGAGCCGGTGTAGTAGGATTCAATCTTAATCGTGTATATGACRCTTTGCTTGTTTCATGGTTCGCTCTTAGCCTTGGATAGAAAACACTCTGATGTTTTTAAAACTGTTTGAATGATGTCTGTGAGTATAACAGAACTCATATGGCAGGCAAAAACCTGAGAAAAATTCAACCAGGAAGTGGGAAATCTGAGGTTTGTAGGTTTTCCTATCCAATATACAGTGTCTTTGGGGTCATATTGCACTTCCTACGGCGTCCACTAGATGTCAACAGTCTTTAGAACCTTGTTTGATGCTTCTACTGTGAAGAATGAGGGAACGAGAGCTCTTTGAGTCAGGTGTCTGGCATGAGCTGACCATGCGCACTCCCGTGAGAGCGACCTGCRTTCCATCGCATTTCTGAAGACAAAGGAATTCTCCGGTTGAAACATTATTGAAGATTTATGTTAAAAACATCCTAAAGGTTGATTCTATACATCGTTTGACATGTTTCTACGAACTATAATGGAATTTTTTTACTTTTCGTCTGACCTGCGCATCATCAATTTGGATTTTGGAACTAAACGCGYGACCAAAAAGGAGGTTTTTGGACATAAATTATGGACGTTATCGAACAAAACAAACATTTATTGTGGAACTGGGATTCGTGGGAGTGCATTGTGATGAAGATCATCAAAGGTAAGTGAATATTTATAATACTATTTATGACTTCTGTTGACTCCACAACATGGCGGATATCTGTATGGCTTGTTTGGGCTCTGAGCGCTGTACTCAGATTATAGCATGGTGTGCTTTTTCAGTAAAGTTTTCTTGAAATCTGACACAGCGGTTGCATTAAGGAGAAGTTTATCTAAAGTTCCATGTATAATACTTGTATCTTTTATCAATGTTTATTATGAGTATTTCTGTAAACTGATGTGGCTCTCTGCAAAATCAAAGGATGTTTTGTGACTTCTGAACGTAAGGCGCCAACGTAAACTCAGATTTTTTGATATAAATATGAACTTTACCGAACAAAACATACATGTATTGTGTAACATGAAGTCCTATGAGTGTCATCTGATGAAGATCATCAAAGGTTAGTGATACATTTTATCTCTATTTCTGCTTTTTGTGACTCCTCTCTTTGGCTGGCAAATGGCTGTGTTTTTCTGTGACTAGGTACTGACCTAACATAATCGTTTGGTGTGCTTTCATCGTAAAGCCTTTTTGAAATCGGACACTGTGGCTGGATTTACAACAAGTTTATCTTTAAAATGGTGTAAAATACTTGTATGTTTGAGGAATTTAAATTTCTGTTGTTTGAATTTGGCGCCCTGCACTTTCACTGGCTGTTGTCAAGTCGATCCCGTTAACGGGATCTCAGCCATAAGAAGTTCGAATTTTAGAGCAGATGGAGTTAAACATTATTTTGTTTTAATCAAAGCGCGTGCTGTTGACTTCTGTCCGCATGAGAAAAAAATTCAACATTTCATCACAATCATCCTAAATTGTCAATAGAAATTTCGTGCCGTTTTTTTGTATAGCAGTAGCCTAACATTATAGATTCTATTATATTTAGTTTGTTATGTAGAATACTAATTAATCATTAAGCGATCTTGCGAAACATAGCAACATTTTGAGAAGTAACCGTGAGTCGCTCCGCTATGCACCGGCACCACTACCCCCGATTATAACAGTTGGATGATTTCAGGAGTTTAATGTAACCACATGTCTATGAACTAAGTGACACAGATAGTCGACACAATTTGTTTTACACCATCACAGCTTGTTTTACACCATCACAGCAACACAAAAGATTCGGGGCTGACCCAAAATCATTTGTCAAGTCCTGGTAACGTCCCTGCTGTATGTGGGGCAAAAATATTTTAACAGTGATTGATGTAATCCAGTTCCATACATACAGCACAACTCATCTACTGTTGTTCAACTGAGACTTTTAAAGCATCAGTTCTATCTGGACGATTTAAGATTAGGAGGAGGAAAGTGCATCCTTCCAGCCAGTCAGGGTCAGAGGTCAGGGCCAGGAGAGTATGAGAGGCACCAGGGTTGAAGGGTGCTAGAGGGGACACAGGATCCTGAGACTATTATTTTTCACACACCTGGGGGCGGCTGTCTGTGGACAGACAGGCGGGAGCTTTTCTCTCCATCTTGGGTGTCAGTATCGGGTCCCTGAGGGCCAGAGTGAACCCTAGACACAACCTATCACATCACAGCCCATTAGATAATTAGGAAGCCCTGAATACAAGTGGAGATAAAGGACACAGGGTTAGATGGAACATTGTCAGAATGCTGTTGTAATGTTACCTGTACATTACCACTATAAGGGATGATATTGGGACTGTGGGTAGCCTAGTGGTTAATCTGCCATTCTGCCCTTGAGCAAGACAATTAACCCCCAACAACAACTGCTCCCCGGGCACCATGGACGTCGATTAAGGCAGTCCCCCCGCACCTCTGTGATTCAGAGGGGTTGGGCTAAATGTGGAAGACGCATTTCGGTTGAATGCATTCAGTTGTGCAACTGACTCGGTATCCCTATTGTACTGTAGATAGTGTTGCGGGTGAGACGCATTTATGTGCTGTGGCAACAGGGTTAGACAAAATGGTGAGCAGAACGCTGCTGCAACTTCACCCTTATGTTATTGCAATGAATGGAAATTATACAGTGCTACTGTACTGAGACAAATTCATATCCTACAAATGAAACGGGTGAGTCTCGCGAAAGCTATTTGAATTTATATTGTAGTTGAAGAACTAACATAGAGTTTTAAGTGGGGTCAAGAAAGAACTAAAGTTGAGCATCCAGTTGTTGTTGGTCACTTGTTCTTTTTTTCCCTGTTTGAATCGAGAAAAAGGCCCGCGGTCGGTAGCCTACTGTCCCTCACACCCCCGCCCCGGGGGCATGCGAAGCTGTGACAGTGAGCCAAGCTCTTGGGCATCGCTGGAGTGTGAAAGCTCCCATTCGTCCTGTGTAATTGAGTGTACTCAGACCCTCCACGAAGTTATAATGAGCCACAAATAGCGTCCAGCTTGCATACAGTGCCTAGTGAAAGTCTGAACACCCCTTGCACAGTCTTCACATTTTGCTGCCTTAAAATTAAATCAAAACGTTTATTAAATTTGATTTTTGTCCTACCGACTTACACAACCTACTCCACATTTCTAAAGTAAAGAAAAAAGTATAGAACTTTTTCCAAATGAAGAAAAACTAACACGAAGATGTCTTGACTGTGTATGTMTTCACACGCCAGAGTTAATACTGGAACCACCTTTTGTATCTATTACAGCTTTGAATCATTTTGAATAACATTCAACCAACTTTGCACAACTTTTAGGGCAACAGGTTGTTGCCAAAATTGCTCAAGCTCATACATTTGGTGGGGAGTCATGGACAGCAATATAACTTGCTTCTGATTTTCAGGCCAATTTATGTCAGGACTGAAACTGGACCATTCAGGAACACTGGAAAGTCATTCTGGCGTGTCTTTGTCCTTGAAATGTGTGCAATTGTCCTGCTGAAAAATACAACTCTATCCCAGAGTTAGGGATTCAGAAGACTGAGGCAGGGTTTCCTCTAACTTTTTATCTGGGCTTTCATATTTATTTTGATCCCGACAAACTCCCCAGTCCCTGCCGTTGACAAGCATACCCATAACATGATGCTACTACCACTATACTTGAAAATACAGAGAGTTTTATCAACAGGGACTGTGGAGTTTGTAATTATCAAAATAAATATGAAAAGGAGCCCAGGTAAAAAGTTCAATTAAACCCTGCCTCAGTCTTCCAAATACCTTACCCTGGGATAGTTTTATTTATGAATATTGCTGTCCATCAATGTCTCCCAACCAAATTTACTGAGCTTGAGCAATTTTTTTTGAAAAAAAAGCGGTGAATTAATGTTGCCCTAAAAGTTGTGCAAAGTTGGTAGAATCTTATTCAAAATGATTCACAGCTGTAATTTCTGACAAAGGTCTTTCCACCGAACATTAACTCTGGGATGTGAAGACATACGCACTCAAGACATCTTTTTTATTTTTTTTATTGTTTATTAATTTGGGAAATGTTCTACAATGTTTATTTCACAAAATGTGGAGTAKGTTGAAAAAAACGAAAGTATTCCCTTTTGAGATGTAACTTTMAGGCAAAATGTGAAGACTGTGCAAGGGGTGTGTAGACTTTCACTGGCGACTCTCACTGCGTGTTACAATAGGGTTGCCTTTCTGCCCCAATGGACAATACATTATCACAATTCCCCATCCCTGGTCCATCATAGACTGACCTAAAGCCTGTCTCTTATACACATCTAGATGTGTATAAGAGACAGGAACACAGGAATGCGCGGCAGCTGAGCCACACTTCTCATCATGAGAGCACTCTAGGCTTTTTCCCACCACAGAAACTTCCTAAATAACATCTCCCCCTCTCGCATCGCCAGCTCAGTCRCCATACAATTAACATGGAAGTTACATCGTTTGTATCACAGGTCCGTAGAGGTCCGAAAGGGCCACGGACCATGCTAATGCTAAAGTAACAAAACTTTCAGCCTGTTTGTGCTAGGAASTATGCAAATGCTATATGCTACGACAACAACACTTTGAGTTGGTTGTTTACAGTATGCTAGGTAGACCTAATTGTGTGCGGAACAGGTGAACCTTTGGCTGTATCCTGTCTATTCGAGCATTTCAGTCACAATGTTAAGCTTGATGAGGCTAGCTTCTCTGGCGAAAAGTGTCTTGAGGTCCTTTTATGAAAAGTGGCTAATCCATCACCAAGGGAAAGTTTCCTTCCCCATCTTSCCACATTGATCTGAAAATACCATCACTATGGCTCATAATGGTCCCATACTGGTCTAATACTCAACCATACTAAGTCAATGACATGGCTTTCAATACGTTTAATAGTATGATATTTTGTAGCACATTTTGTAGCACATTCTATTTTCATATCACTAAAAGACAGYTTTAGTGTCTTTTCATCTAATAAACCAAGTACTGTCCCTTTATTTCATTATCAAGCTTTCGTCAACGCATCAAGTTTACACATTCACAGATGTGATGAATTCCCAATCTCAAAGCCAGGAAACAGCTTGAACACAGTGCATACATTGTTGACAGAGACTTTGTCAATGAACAGTGAGAGGACTAAAAGATCATATACAGTAACGACAGTTATTTTTATGACTGAACAGTGAACTCTTACTGCAGTAGTCATCTATGACTATTGTTGGGAAATAATCACATTCACTACACCAGCGTCAACCCAACCAAACCAGACACTCAATTTCCTTCAAATAAAATCTAATGGGAACATTCTCTGCTATAACTTTATTTGCATTGAGAAATACTTTTTCAGCTCGTACATTTAGAAACTGTGGTACATTATTAAGAGCTGTCATATGAATTCAAATGCCGTAACAAAGAGACACAATTAGTTGGATGGAAGATTCTATCGTGGCTGCAGTATTAGTCCTGGGCAGGACTCAGATCAGTGTTTATGGAGTTGACGAAGCAAGATAATATCTTTTAGACATMATTTAGAGTTGAATGGGAAGAGATTGCATAAGAGGTCAGTGAAAATCCAATGGCCGTGCCAGTGAAGGGCGAGTGGTATGCAAGGGTTAGTTATAGCAGATAAATGACTAATCGGATCAAACCTTGATCAGTATCCTCTTTTTAGACACAAAGTAGAGCAAACAGAGAGAGAGGGAGGTGSGGAGGAGGGAATGAGAAGGCTTGATGTCATTATGCAATAGCTTTAACTGTCTCTAGCCTCACATGCATGGCTCGTCTGACTTTAATAATGCAGAGTACAGTACACTATACACAAGGTTCATCTTGGCACTTGTCATCAAAACTCCAAAGTCTGGTAAATAGATGTATCCTGGCAGTACCATGAACGATAACAACGGTGACGTCACATCATTAATCATGTTTAATTCACACAGCCATAATACAATAATGGCTGAAACGAAATGAAGGGAGTAGAAATTAAATGGCCCTCCAAGCCTGAAATAGCGCTGTCAGACAGGAGGCATGGAGAGTAATGTAATTGGGGTGCTTAGTGACAGCCAGAGCAGGGGAGGAGAGGGAAGGAGGGGACAGTTCAGCACTCTCCTGGGCTTTTACACAATAGAGCTATATCCGGGTGTGGGAAGAGGAGATGATCGGGGTTTTTTTGGCTTTCCTTTCGTCATTTGTAGCAGGTTAATCAGCGCAGATGAAAGGTAAAGGGGGCAGTGTTGGTATTGTAAGAGTTCAGCAGTGTAGCTGTTGAGGAGTGGAAGAGGAGGAGAAGGCGAGATAAGGAAGGACGACACAGTATTAGTGTATAGTCATCCACAATTCCAAACTGAGGATACCCCTTAGTGGTTAAAGAGTTCTGATGTCTACACACACCTCAATGGCTTCCATTGTGGTCACATACTTTTGTTCCTTTGTTTACTTAGAAATTGGAAATAATTTATAGCGCTTCCCACTGGGCACAGATGTCATTTCAACGACGATTTTTGAATTACATTTCTTTGAGTTGTCAGCTAACGTGAATWCAATGTGAAATCAACCATGACAGTGAAAGGATAAAGTTCCCTGACGTTGAGGACTTTTTGCAAATCCAATCAGTTTTGACGTTGATTCTACATCATCACATATACATATACTGTATATTTTTTTTTATGACGTGGAAACAACGTTGATTGAACCAGGTTTTGGTCAGTGGGTTGTGTAAAAGATGTATTGTTTCATTTACAAGTAGGACTTCTGAATATGTGTTATAGTTTTTATTTTAAGGAGGACTGACTACTTCCCTGTAGGAGCCCGCTGTACTGCATACAGCAGTTTTTGAGGCAAAAATAAAGTCAAAATAAAATGGGCACAATAGACAATTTACATCGCAATTAACAACACACCTACACCTGGATGGACAAATAAATATAGATTACATGTTTATTAGAAGGGCTAAATTGTCCACCTTTCCATGTCTGTGTCAAAGGTCCCAAATGAGATTCCCTGACTATGATGGAGTGGAATAGATCCATCAGCCATAATAAATGAATAGCCCTTAGTAGAATGACAGACAGAGKTTGTGTCCCAAATGGCATCTTATTATATAGTGCACTACTTTTGACAAGAGCCCTATGGGCCCTGGTCAAAAGTACTGGACTATTAAYGGAATAGGGTGCCACTTGGAATGTAGACAGACTGTTGACTCTGGGTAAAAGGATGACATGACACAATCACTATCATCATTATTATTATAAAATGTTTATTCAAAGGAGCCTGGTTGATTAATGCAAATTAGACCTTGCTGCTGAGTACAGCTGGCTGGCAGGAGTGGGTATCTCTCTTTCATTCCTTGTGTTCTCCCTCTCTCATAGTCTCTCCTCTTGTATCTTGTGCTCTCTCTCTCCCCTCTTTTTCTCTGTCTCTCTCTTCTCCTGTCCTCTCTCTCTCTCTCTCTCTCTTTTCTCTCTGATGATGAGTCATGGTCACAGTGGGTCTCTGCTTAGGTGAGTGCGGGTTGGCTGTAGCACTCTCTTCTTTTTCACTGTGGTGATATTCTCATGTTTGACACCAGGAAGAATAACATGGCTTGTATATATGGTCACTCACACCTCTCCTTAGGACACCAAACCCAATCATGCAAAGGATGTGTGAGGAGTGGCTATACCACCTGTCTTCAATTGGTGTTCGTCTTGTTTTCTCTACTCACACTTCATACTGAGGCATTGAAGCAACAATACAGTGAAGTCTAATGCAAACTAACGCGATGGCACATTGAAGAACCCTATGTCCTCTAGACCTCCAGCTAATTTACAGCATAATCGCAATGCAATGACACTAGATGACCATTAAGAAGAAGGCTTTTCCTGACAACATTGAAAGATTCAATTACAGGATAGGATTTTTTATTTTTTATTTTTTAATAAAGAAAAGAGAGTGAACGAGCACCAAAAAAAAGTATCACTGTGCTGATGATTCATAAGTGATAAAGGTGGGTGGGAGCCCAGTCAGGCTGTATTCAGAATCTTCTCGCTCTCCTCCCCCTGAGTAATTGTCATCTCCTTTAGTATTTGACTGGTCAATGTGACAGTGTGCTAGTCTCGCAGAGCGTCATCAAAGATAATAATGTCCCTGCTTGGAGTTGTCAAGGGTAACGCAGAAATATATTTCACAACATCAATAGCCAGAAGAGCTACAGGTTGAAACCGTTGGCATAGCACACCCACCCCCCGCAGCCCCTTCAAGGGGGGTGGGCACGAGCTTTGGACCCCCCCCAGATAGTACATGAACAAGTCATGAGCCATGAAATAAATGTTTAGCATTACAGGAAATTAGMTCTTAGATTCTTGAAAGTAGGACACTCCTGAAACTTGATTTTAATAGTTTAGCCAAATTTTATAAGTGAAAAGATTTTGGGGGGAATTCCCCCCTCAATATTATTCATCTCCATGTCGGCTCTATGCCTGGACATGCCCTTGTCCAGAGAAAATGATCGCAATTTCAAACTCTCCAATAAAGTGTTTAGAATTCTAAAAACTGGCAATAATGGATATTATTAACAGAAAAATKATATAATGTAGTTTCTTGCAATAGCCCTCTGTGAGAATATTTCTCTCAAAATTGTGATTCCTAAAAGATGTGTCCGGAGATTTTTTAAACTCCGTCAAATTAATAAAAAATTCTAAATGAATCAGTAATGAGCACGGTCAGCTATACCATAAGGCCCCTTTATTCATGTCCTCATTACAGTAGCGCAACAACCTATGGCCTGTTAAGTTATCTTCTTTAAAAAAAACAATATTGGAATCACCATGGTCACAACCATAAACTGTCAAATCCATCTGCCTAATAGAATATGCATTTTTTGGTCAAATRTGTTACATTTAATTAGGTTTAAAAATTTAAAATAATAAATTGCTACTGTGTATAACTGTAATGGGTGCGTGTTGGTGGCMGGGAAGTCAGGCGCAGGAGAACGAACTTGGTATAAACGGAGTCGTTTAATAAGTGCTGACCAAACTCCAAAACCCMAAATRTATAAAAATAACAAAGTGGCTACAAAACCCGTCGCACACCAACACATACTAGCACAATCACATACAATAAAACAATCTCCAACAAGGACATGAGGGGAAACAGAGGGTTAAATACACAACATGTAATTGATGGGATTGGAACCAGGTGTGAAGGAAGACAAGAMAAAATCAATGGWAAATGAAAAATGGATCAGTGATGGCTAGAAGGTCGGTGAYGTTGACCGCCGAAMACCGCCCGAACAAGGAGAGGGACHGACTTCGGCGGAAGTCGTGACAATAACACTTGAATGAAAAATAAACATTTTTGTCAACTCCATCAGAGTGCTGTAAGATCTGACAAAATGGTTGTTTTATTGTGGATTTTCAAATGAGCAATTTCCCATATTTGTTTTGAACTTKAATATTTTTAGAGGCAAAAMTATGTCTGTTTTGAGTATCTTTTCTGAACTCCGTCAGTGGTTGTCAACTCAGTCACTGATGGAGTCAATCTTTTTTTGTCAATATTCTAATCCCTGTTCTGCAACATATGCTTAAACAATTGAAATATTTGCTGTGCTAGACCTAAGGGATAATGTTTGCTTTATAAATGTAGTTTAATGTTTTAAATCTAGAAAAACGGACCAAAATGCTAATGAAATTAGCCTTGGAGYATTTAATAATTATGTAAAACAAAACAAAAAGAAGTTTACATATTTGAATAATCTCTTGTTAGAATTAAACAATCAAGACCTTTAAACATTTGTTGGCCAATAATTGTAAAAATKAAATGCCTTTTATGGCGTCTAAAATTGTTTTCCTTTACATGGTGTGATAGCTGATACCTTAGGCTATGAAAATAAATATTTCAAATTTGTTATAATTAAGACAAATATTTGTGGGAAAAAAGTTGAGATTGTCCCRTCTTTCAAGAATCCCTGAGTTCTAAATGAGCAACATTTTCTTTCAGCCTCATCGCAAAATGTGTGAAATAGCATGAGATTAGCTATAATAGTGCACATTTTTCTCTCAGCCCCATGGGGACCTTGCGGGGGCCCCGCAAACTGCGTTACGCCACTTGTTGAAATGGTTCCTAAACACCTTGAGACAAACAAGGCGCTGCTTCATTCTTCTGCTTTCGAATAAGGATAGAAAATGATTTATGGTAATGTATGTAACCTCCAGACAGACCTCAGATAGAGTGCTTTGATAGAGGCATTTGAAATTGAAAGGCTCTTACTGATGACWCACTGTTTKTCTTTATTCCGGATACAGAAGAGAAGCAAACAGGAGATTAGGCTACTTGTTGATCTCCTTGTAAAACATAATAAATACAGTTCAACACAGAAGGAAATGACTGCCGTGTTTTTACTTAAATTCCACTTTCAGGAGAGTACTGGTACAGCTAGGATGACATACCTGTTGCAAGGATGCCAAAACCTTCATGCTGTCCGCAGACAGACACACACACACACCCTGGGTCAATACTGATTACACACTGGGCAAGTGTGAAGGGTGTCTCTCCACACTAAGTCACCCAGCTCAGCAACGTGGTCTATCAATACACTGTATCCACTCCATTGGCACAGCGACATACTCCCACAGAGCACCAAATAATGCATGAGATATCTTTAAGGCAGGCATGCATGTTGAAAACAGTCAACGTCCTCACCGTCCTCACCCCTGACTGAAAGGGCCAGTGCAGTAACCTGGGAACACAGGTGTTGTTATCCCAACAAAATGAGGCCTTCACACACAAAAATATACAACTGTCATAAAGCATCAAAACTCAGCTGATATGACCATGGTGAATGTAGACCTACAGGTAACTGCCAAAGTAAAGGAAACACCAACATATAACGTCAATAGGGAGTTAGGCAACCACGAGCCGCAAGAACAGCTTCAATGCGCCTTGGAATAGATTCTACAAGTGTCTGGAACTCTATTGGAGGGATGCGACACCATTCTTCCACAAGACATTCCATCATTTGGTGTTTTATTGACGGTGGTGGAAAATCCTGTCTCAGATGTTGCTCCAGAATCTCCCATAAGTGTTCAATTGAGTTGAGATCTRATGACTGAGACAAACACACACACATCAGTGGAGGCTGCTGAGGGGAGGACAGCTCATAATAATGGCCAGAATGGAGTGTTTGTGCTTGATACCATTCCATTCATTCGTGTTTGACACCAATCCATTCACTCCATTCCAGCCATTACACTTCATTCTGGCCATTATTATGAGCCGTCCGGTGGTGCCCCGATCCCGCAGCTGAATCAACTTTAGGAGAYGGTCCTGGCACTTGCTGGACTTTCTTGGGTGCCCTGAAACGTTCTTCACAACAATTGAACYGCTCTCCTTGAAGTTCTTGAGGATCCGATAAATGGTTGATTTAGGTGCAATCTTACTGGCAGCAATATCCTTGCCTGTGAAGCTCTTTTTGTGCAAAGCAATGATGACGGCACGTGTTTCCTTGCAGGTAACCATGGTTGACAGAGGAAGAACAATGATTCCAAGCACCACCCTCCTTTTGAAGCTTCCAGTCTGATATTCGAACTCAATCAGCATGACAGAGTGATCTCCAGCCTTGTCCTCGTCAACACTCACACATGTGTTAACGARAGAATTACTGACATGATGTCAGCTGGTCCTTTTGTGGCAGGGCTGAAATGCAGTAGAAATGTTTTTGGGGGATTCAGTTCATTTGCATGGCAAAGAGGGACTTTGCAATTAATTGCAATTCATCTGATCACTCTTCATAACATTCTGGAGTTTATGCAAATTGCCATCATACAAACTGAGGCAGCAGACTTTGTGAAAATTAATATTTGTGTCATTCTCAACTTTTGGCCACAACTGTACACTACTACACTGTTCTGGGCATTTGAATGATGCATATATACATCAAGTTGCTGTCCACTGACTGTGCCGTACTGTGGGAGGAAGGGAGAGCGAGAGAGAGGGGGAGGGAGGAGAGGAGACCACACGGTGGCTGCAAATGGCAGCTWCTGTGACACAACAGAAGAGGGGGAGTGAGAGAAGAGAGGCAGGGAGCGAGTGAGTGAGTGAGCAAGAAACAGTGAGAGAGTGAGAGAAAAAGAGAGAGAACTGCAGCCAGGAGAACTAGATCAGATTGCAAAGATTGATAGAGGGGCTGTTCAGCTAATAAGCAGAGTTAATTTTCTCTCTTTAATTCTCCAGTTTTATGGGAAATGTGACGAGGGACTTAAATGTCTAAAGATTGTGACTGAATAGAAGTGCTGAAGGAGTTCATAAGATGGGGATACAAAGCCTTTTTTCACATTGGGAAGTTCTTAGATAYCTTTTTTTACGCCCWGCAGCAGAGGACAAACTGAGGACGGATTGAATCAGTCAAAAAAAGAAAACGCACCAATTTTTCATAGTTTTGGTCYTTGCGGCGACCGACTGACACCTGGTGCAGTTCACGAATGTGCAATGCATGTCGGTGAAAACTCCCTGACTGAAAACAACAGAGGAAGGATAGAAAGCAGAGATAGAGATCAACAATGAAGAAATTCAAAGRGTTTCTGTGCCTGTGGCTCAAAAGGATGGAGTGGTTCTACCCTTAGGAATCACAGAGAGAGAGAGACCAGCTCTGGTGGCATAAACTCAGAGGGAAGAATGAGGCTTCAGTTTGGCTAGCTGGTATATGAGCCAGGAGGATACTGTCTTTCAGCTCTAAAGTGGCAGAAGAAAAGAACCAGGTGGATAATATATAAGGTAAGGAACTATTCAAACTTCACGTAGAGTTTGATGCTGCTCTTTTGACAACTGCTTTTCCTCATCGTTGGTGCGATGTTGGTTGGAACAGCAGTAACGTTATTGGGTTTAGTGTAATTGTAAATGCAATGTCCCTTATCTTGTCCCAATCTAAATTCGCATAGTACAGGTATGTCGCCGTGTAAGAGAGAAGGCAACTCTTCATGTCGATATAGTGACGCTTTCCTCATTTAACATCACAGAATATGAGTTGTGTGTATGACCCTCCTGACACTTGCATACAATATCACGTCACACCTACGGCTGGTATGAGAAAGGACTGTAATGATGCTTAGCTTATACCTGTTCCAGACAGTACTACATAAAAAAAGATGTWGCGGTCTCAAACATGATACACATTCTACCCTCATAATTACGAGTAAATGTCTAAGTCCACTGACTATACATCATTCTCTGAGGTAAATCCATTAACAGAACATAATGATTGAGGACCACTAGTTGCATTTGTGACAGGAGTCTGGCAAGATGCGCACTTCAGATTTTCTGAACGGATAAAAGTAGATACAGTTGAAGTCGGAAGTTTACATACACTTATGTTGGAGTCATTATAACTCGTTTTTCAACCACTCCACAAATTTCTTGTAAACAAACTATAGTTTTGGCAAGTCGGTTAGGACATCTGCTTTGTGCATGACACAAGTAATTTTTCCAACAATTGTTTACAGACAGATTATTTCATTGTAATCATTGTATCACAATTCCAGTGGGTCTGAAGTTTACATACGCTAAGTTGACTGTGCCTTTAAACAGCTTGGGAAATTCCGAAAATGATGTCAATGGCTTTAGAAGCTTCTGAATAGGCTTATTTAACATATTTCAGTCAATTGGAGGTGTACGTGTGGAATGTATTTTTCAGGGCCTACCTTCAAACTCAGTGCCTTTTTTGGCTTGACATCATGAGAAAATAAAGAAATCAGCAAGACCTCAGAAAAAAAATTGTAGACCTCCACAAGTCTGGTTCTCCTTGGGAGCAATTTCCAAATGCCTGAGGGTACCATGTTCATCTGTACAAACATAGTATGCAAGTATAAACACCATGGGACCACGCAGCCATCATACCGCTCAGGAAGAGACGCGTTCTGTCCCCTAGAGATTAACGTACTTTGGTGCGAAAGGGCAAATCAATCCTAGAACAAAAAGGCACTTGTGAAGATGCTGGAGGAACACCGTCAGAAAGTATCTAAATTCACAGGTAAAAACGAGTCCTCATTTATGTCACGTTCATACACTGAAAGGCCGCTACATGTCCGAAGGAAAGAAAGCCATCACGTCAAAACCGATATAAAAATGCCAGACTATGTGGTTCTGTCTCAACTGCGCTTTGTGAAAACAAGACTTCGGTACGTTGTATTGTTGAAGACAATGTTCACTTTTTGGTCGCATGAAACAACGAAATAGAATGTGTTGGCCATAATGACCATCGTTGATGTTGGAGAAATAAGGGGAGGCTTGCAAGCGTAAGAACCCATGCCAACGCGATGGAGGAACAGCAGAGGTGACGCTCACCGTTGTGGCGCGTGCTTTGCTAGGAGGACTGGTGTGCAACTTCACAACAAATAGATGGCGTCATGAGACGCCAGAAAAGTATCTGCTGGATATATTGAAGCAACATCTCAAGACATCAAGTTCAGGAAGTTAAAGCTGGTTGCGCAGATGGGTCTTCCAAATGGACAATTGACCCAAGCATACTTCCAAAGTTTGGTGTCAAAATGGCTTAAGGACAACAAAGTCAAGGTATTGGAGTGGCCATCACAAAGCCTGACCTCCATCCGTAGAACATTTGTGGGCAGAACTGAAAAAGCGTGTACGAGCAAGGAGGCCTACAAACTGACTCAGTTACACCAGCTCTGTCAGGAGGAATGGCGAAATGCACCAATTTATTGTGGGAAGCTTGTGAAGGCTACCTGAACGTTTAACCTGTAACGTCGCGTTGTTTGAAGGAGACCAAGGCGCAGCGTAATTTGTGGTCATCATACTTTATTAAATGGAGCTCCGCAACAAAATAACAAAGTGAAAACAAAAGAACGTACTCTTGTAAGCGTTACGTAGGCTACAAGAGCTGTAAAAACAAGATCCCACAACATAGGTGGGAAAAAGGCTACTAAGTATGATTCCCAATCAGAGACAACGATAGACAGCTACCTCTGATTGGGAACCACACTCGCCAAACACAAAGAAATACAGACATGAAATGCCACACCCACATCACACCCCGACTAACACAAATAGAGAAATAAAAGGCTCTCTAAGGTCAGGGCGTGACAGTACCCCCCCCCCCCAAAGGTGAGGACTCCGGCCGCAAACCTTGAACCTATAGGGGAGGGTCGGGTGGGTATCTACCCATGGCGGCGGCTCCGGTTCGGGGCGTAGCCTCCGCTCCGCCCGCTGATCCCTCGCTTTTTGTGTAACCAGACCGTGATGTTTGTCCAAGAGGAAACCGACCGTGGATATCGCCGTAGGCTCCAAACTGGGAAACACGCTGGAGCTCCGGCTGCAGATCGTCGCTGAGGCTCGCGGACTGGGGATCGTCGCTGGAGGCTCGGACTGGGGATCGTCGTGGAGGCGCCGGACTGGGGATCGTCGCTGGACCGCTCCGGACTGGGGGATCGTCGCTGAACGGCCCCGGACTGGGGATCGTCGCTGGAGGCCCCGGACTGGGGATCGTCGCTGAGGCTCCGGACTGGGGATCGTCGCTGGAGGCTCCGGGCTGGAGACCGTCGCTGGAAGCTCTGAACCGCGGATCAACGCTGGAAGGTTCTCGTGCCATGGGATCCTCCTGCAGGCTCCGGGCATGGATCATCACTGGAGGCTTCGTCCATGGATCATCACTGGAGGCTTCGTGCCATGGATCATCACTGGAGGCTTCATGCCATGGATCATCACTGGAGGCTTCGTGCCATGGATCATCACTGGAGGCTTCATAACATGGATTATCACTGGAGGCTTTGTGCCATGAATCATCACTGGAGGCCGGTTTCGTGGAGCTGGCACAGGATATACTGGGCCGTGGAGACGCACTTGAGGTCTGGAGCGCAGAGCTGGCACAACCCGTCCTGGCTGGATGCTCACCCTAGCCCGGCAACTGCGGGGCGTTGGCACAGGACGCACTGGGCTGTGAAAGCACACCGGAGACACTGTGCGTAGAGCCGGCGCAGAATATACTGGGCCGAGGAGGTGCACTGGAGGTCTGGAGCGTAGAGCTGGCACCACCCTTCCTGGCTGGATACTCACCCTAGCCCGGCAACTGCGGGGCGCTGGCACAGGACGTACTGGGCTGTGGAGATGCACCAGAGACACAGTGTGCAGAGCCGGCGCAGGATATCCTGGACCGAAGAGACGCACCAGAGGCCAGGAACGCTGWGCCGGCACCATCCGTCCTGGCTGAATGCCCACTCTAGCTCGACAAATGCGGGGAGCTGGAATATAGCGCACCGGGCTGTGACTGCGCATCACCGCATAGCACGGCGCTCGACCGGTCACACRCTCCCCACGGTAAGCACGGGGAGTTGGCCCAGGTCTACAACCTGACTCCGTCAATCTCCCCGTGTGCCCCCCAAACGTTTTTKGGGGGGGCTGCCTCTCGTGCATGCTTCGTCGTGCCAACTCCTCGTATTCTCGCCGTTCCGCTTTTGCTGCTTCCATCTCCTCCTTAGGACGGCGATATTTTCCAGCCTGCGCCCAGGGTCCCTTGCCTTCCAGTATCTCCTCCCATGTCCACTCCTCCTGAAAACGCTGCTTAGTCTTTTTGTGGTGGGATCTTCTGTAACGTCCGTTGTTTGAMGGAGACCAAGGCGCAGCGCAATTTGTGGTCATCATATTTATTTAAATGAGAACCAGCAATAAAATAACAAAGTGAATCCAAAACGAACGTACCATTCCGTAGGCTACAAGAGCTGTACAAAAACAAGATTGGGAAAAAAGGCTACCTAAGTATGATTCCCAATCAGAGACAACGATAGACAGCTGACTCTGATTGGGAACCACACTCGGCCAAACACAAAGAAATACAAAACATAGAATGCCCACCCCACATCACACCCCGACCTAACCAAATAGAGAAATAATACGGCTCTCTAAGGTCAGGGCGTGACATGACCCAAGTTAAACAATTTAAAGGCAATGCTACCAAATACTAATTGTGTTTGTAAACTTCTGACCCACTGGGAATGTGATGAAAGAAATAAAAGCTGAAATAAATAATTCTCTCTACTATTATTCTGACATTTCACATTCTTAAAATAAACTGGTRATCCTAACTGATCTAAGACAGTTAGGATTTTGGATTGAATGTCAGAAATGGTGAAAARCTGAGTTTAGATGTATTTGGCTAAGGTGTATGTAAACTTCCGACTTCAACTGTATACTTGAATATTCAACTGAGCATGAAACATACATTTTTATAATCACGAAAATGAAAGCAGTTAATTTTGGATAATGCATACATTGTACCCTTGATAATGTATGGAGCTTTGTCCAGCTGACAGCTGTCATGAATTAAATCCATAGGAATGCTGTATGATCTGAGTGCATCTCCCAAAAGTACTGTACTCAAGATACAACCAAAGAGTTTAAAATACCAAGAGGATTCAAGTTGATGTACAGTAGGGCTCTGTTTCCCAGATGGATAAATGACCACATCCTGCCTGCCTGTTATCTCAATAGCACACCAGCACACCACAAACATTATCTTCATGTTACACTCATAAATKACGCCAATAGAATGTATTAAAAGAATGAAGTCATTATACGTACTTGATCTCATATTTGAACATGTGTTCGGATATTAAAAACTCATTTTAAATAGCACTTAAAATGCAGAGTACTTCAGGACATTTCAGATGTGTGTTATTTCCCCTGACCTGCGCAGCATGTTGCACTAAGTGCAATACAGATGTAAATCTATATAAGAGGAGATGCACAATAAAGTTTATATTTAAAAAAAGTACTCAATGGTTCTCTCAGTGAATAGAACATCATATAAAATACTACGTGCAAGTGCCCCCTAGTGGGACTGACCTGTAATCACTTAATTGATCAAGAGAATACAGGTGGATAWAAAAACTGACCACAGGAGATATACAGCCAGCTTGTCTTGTCCAGTAATACATAAATAGAAGAGATGATGGAGGATCATCAAATCAAATTAAACGGTGACAAAAAGAACACAGATCTGCCCGAAAGCAATGAATGACTATGATACACGATGCATAAACACAAACATGCAAATGCACACACAAACACACGCACGCTGTCGCACGCGTATCTCTTTGGTTCCAGCTGAACAACAACTTCAGATGGCATCTGAAACACAACACATATTATCCCAGTCCACGGGACGATAGAGTGTGACTCAATCGGTCTGTCTTTTATCTGGAGAGACACATACTGATAAAGAAAAGAACTGACTTGATCAAAAGGTGACCTTTCCATTGCCATGGTCAAATCCATCAAACTGTTCATCTTGAATAAAGGTCACTGTGATAGAAAGAGAATGAAAAATAGTATTTCTATTTGTATGTTCACTACATTGTTATATTGTGCAAAGCATTCAATGTAGTAACACACTTCCCATGTAACTGCCCATGGCAGATACTGTACAGTACTGCACCACGGTTAAGATGTGAGCTACTCTATAGGAAAGTACCTGTAGGTCACTTGAGACTGCACTGGTGAAGAGGGTGCATAGGAAAATACACAGACATCTGCACCTGAACTTTTCCGCAACAATGGATAATGGCCTCGATCGCAGTCGCCGGTTCAATTTCCTACCTCCTTGAGATGGAGTGCCCCCCTTTCCCCTAGGCCTAAACTTCTTCGGATCATTCGAAAGCAATAACCCTTACCCCTGTGTGCGCCCGGAAGCAGCTGTACTGAAGTTATATGTGAGTAATAACCACATCGTGCTTTCTATACAGACGCCCTCGTGAGTTCTATCACTTGGTTGCTATTTCAGACACAACAAAGTCATCCCGAAGTCAAGTTATTTTAAAGTGAAAGGAACGACAATGAACAACTTGCMGTAAATAGAAATGCAGCAAAATGGCGTCGCACGAGGTGCGACTTCCGTCACGTGCCGTGGTATTCCTGGCATTGACWCTGCAGACCTGTCATTTCTCACTCACACACCGTCATACCCCCCCACACGAACAGAAACGTAAGGGAATCTACTGAATTTTAACTTCAATATCTCAATGAAAGCTATAACACATACATTTGCGACRAATAGGACCATAAACATAACTATCGTTTGTCTGCTCATGCATGTGTTGCATTTACAACATCAGACAAGGGGATTGGTGACACTATACTTCATAGGCCTAATCGACTCTACTTTCAGCTGCGTTCTAAAGATGTCACAAAAACTGTTGATTCTGAAAAACCCAGGGCATTGTAACAAGGCATACCTTCTCTGATATTTCTGAGCGAGTTCCAAATCAAAGTCCATTGCCTGAAAACCTATTCATGCAGCACGTTCCTAAATGMTTTCTTTTTAGCAGAGACCTGGAGGCACTTATCTAATGACTTGAAACACACACAGGCGGTTTTACTTTCATTTGAACAATTCATGTGTTACCTGATATACTACTACAGTATGATATGGGCGTTGGTAGTCTAAAGGGGATAAGAGGCCAGCCTGGTCATGCATGTACTGCAAAAGATGATACAGGATAAAAACATACTGAAATGCTGAAACCATCCGTATACTATGTGTTTTTTGTGATATTGGTGGTTGGTTCAAGTGATTWACAGTGCATTCGGAAAGTATTCAGACCTCCTCCCTTTTTCCACATTTTGTTACGTTATAGCCTAAAAAAAAAAATTTTTTTTTAAATCCTCATCAATCTACACACAATACTCCATTATGATAAAGCGGAAAAAGGTATTTAGAATTTAAAAAAATAAAATAAAATAAAAAAACTGAAATACCTTATTTACATAAATATTCAGTTCCTTTGCTATGAGACACGAAATTGAGCTCAGGTGCATCCTGTTTCCATTGATCATCCTTGAGATGTTTCCACAGCTTGATCGGAGTCCACCTGTGATAAATTCAATTGATTGGACATGATTTGGAAAGGCACACACCTGTCTATATAAGGTCACACAGTTGACAGTGCATGTCAGAGCAAAAACCAAGCCATGAGGTCGAATGGAATTGTCCGTAGAGCTCCGAGACAGGATTGTGTCGAGGCACAGATCTGGGGAACGGTACCAAAACATTTCTGCAGTATTGAAAGTCCCCAAGAACACAGTGGCCTAAATAATTTGTAAATGGAAGAAGTTTGGAACCACCAAGGATTTGCTTGGTCATTATGGGGTATTGTGTGTAGTTTTAGAATAAGGCTGTAACGTAAGAAAATGTGGAAAAAGTCAAGKGGTCTGAATACTTTCCGAATACACTTTATTGTATTTCTGCAGTAACACTAGTGGTGAATTGTGAGACATTATCAGGGGACAATCAAATCCTTTGGAAGAGGGCACAATAAYAGACATGGCTGTCATAATATATTATAGCAACTGAGAAAGGGCTCTGTTGGACGTGGCTGTAGAGCACAGCAGACTACTGTGTGTTCATAGTGAACGGAATGAGACTAAGAGGCTGTGGTAGAGAGGGGGAAGGACCCGAGGTATTTGATAGTGCACGTCAGTGGGCGGTTGTACACCATCAGTCAAGCCTTCCGAGTGTTGATCAGTGGGAGAGCATTTCCATCTAAAAGGACCCATGAGCACCAACATGTGARGTTTATAAGAGCATGCCAAATTGGGTATCAAATGAAAGCTAAGAGTCTATATTTATTTTTAAATGAAGGCATACATATATTATTCAACCATTTACCATCCTAAAAATTAGGAATACGCAAAGGCTTTGATTTCTGGCCAAACAGATGGAAAAGGGGTCTTAGACAACATCTACCAGAAAAAGTCTTAAAAGCTATTAGAAATACATCATAACACAATAATGTTGAAGTAAAGACCTCTGCCAACTAATATCAATGTAACGGTTTTCCTCCTCGTCTGAAGAGGAGTATGAAATGTCGGACCAATGTGCAGCGTGGTAAGTATCCATTTTAATAAGAATACTTGAACAATGAACAAAATTAATAAACTGACAATCGACCGAGACAGTTCCGTATGGTGAAACACAGACACAGAAAATAACCACCCACAAAACACAAAGAAAAACAGGCTACCTAAATATGGCTCCCAATCAGAGACAACGACTGACACCTGCCTCTGATTGGGAACCATACTAGGCCAAACACAGAAACAGACAACCTAGACATACAACATAGAATGCCCACCCACATCACACCCTGACCACACAAAACATAGAAACATACAAAGCAATCTATGGTCAGGGCATGACAATCAACACGTATACTTTGTTTTGGAGAAATTATTTGCCTTCTGTAAGTTGAAGAAACATTGCCTTGTGACTTGTAATTCTGTTACTAAAAACCCATATATCTTTAATACATTTTAAGATTCCTCACCATCATGAGGGACAATAATGAAAGATCACAGAAGCTGTCTCTTATACACATCTAGATGTGTATAAGAGACAGTCTATGGTCAGGGCGTGACAATCAACACGTATACTTTGTTTTGGAGAAATTATTTGCCTTCTGTAAGTTGAAGAAACATTGCCTTGTGACTTGTAATTCTGTTACTAAAAACCCATATATCTTTAATACATTTTAAGATTCCTCACCATCACGAGGGACAATAATGAAAGATCACAGAAGTAACTAGTAATGTTAGACCTACCAGTTAGTTATAGTGTATTAAATAGCTGTCTCTTATACACATCTAGATGTGTATAAGAGACAGGAACACGACAGACCCACCCCAGCCCCCCGGCACATAGACTATTGCAGCATAGATACTGGGGACTGAGAGAGGGGAGGTGGGTGACCCTGTGGTCCCAGACAGGGCCAATCAGTTAGGATATAACCCCACCCATTTTGCCAAAGCACAGCCCCCACACCACCAATGGAATATCAACAGAGACTTGTAAGTCGCTCTGGATAAGAGCGTCTGCTAAATGACTTAAATGTAAATGTAAATGTAACAGACCACTAACTTACTACCCTGAGACAAGGCCCAGTATAGCCCACAAAGATCTTCCCCACCGCATAAGGGGGCGCAAAACTGCGACGTACTGAAGAGATGAGTCGGATCGGCAGACCATTCCATAAAAATGTAGCTCTGTAGGAGAAAGCCCCGACTCCAGCTGTTTGCTTAGAAATTCTAGGAACAATAAGGAGGCCTGCGTCTTGTGACCATAGCGTATGTGTGGGTATATACGGCAGAACCATATCGGAGCGATACGTAGAAGCAAGTCCATGTAATGCTTTGTAGGTTAACAGTACATCTTCAAATCAGCCCTAGCCTTAACAAGAAGCCAATAGAGGCTAGCACTGGAGTAGAGTAATATGATCATTTTGGGGGGTTCTAGTCAAGATTCTAGTAGCCGTATTTTGCACTAGCTGAAGTTTATTTAGTGTCTTATCCGGGTAGCCGGAGAGTAGACCATAGCAGTAGTTTAATCTTGAAGGGACAAAAGCATGGATTAGCTTTTCTGCATCAATTTGGGACAAATGTTTCAGATTTCTGCAATGTTACAAAGATGGGGGAAAAGCGACTCTTGAATTTTTTTTTATATGTTCGTCAAAAGAGAGATCAGGGCCCAGATTAACGGCAGGTGCTTCACAGTTTTATTTGAGACGACTATCGAGATTCATTGTCAGATCCGACAGCAGATCTCTTTTTTTGGGGGGGGGGGGGATCTAGAACTAGAAACTCAGTTTTATCCGAATTTAAAGCAAAACATTTTCCGCCATCCACTTCCTTATGTCTGAAAAACAGGTTTACAGGGTAGGCAAGTTTGCGTTTTTACCYTGTTTCATTGARATGTACATTTGTGTGTTTTCTGCATAGCAGTGAAAGTTGACAATGTGGTTCTGAATGACATCACCAAGAGGTAGTATATATAAAGAAAACAATAGTGGTCCTAGAACGGAACATTGAGGAACACCGAAACGTACCTTTGATTTTTTCGAATGAAAAACCATCCACAGAGACAAACTGATTTCTTTCAGACAGATAAGACCTAAACCAGGCAAGAACTTGTCCGCGTAGACCAATAAGGGTTTCCAATCTTTCCAAAAGAATGCGGTGACCAACGGTACAAGCGGCACTAAGGTCTAGGAGCATGATGACAGATGCATAGCCTTGGTCTGACGCCATTAAAAGGTAATTCACCACCTTCACGAGTGGGGTCTCAGGACTGTAATGGGGTCTAAACCTGACTGGAGCGTTTTGTATACATTTTTTGGGGTTCAGGAAGGGAGTGAGTTGCTGAGCAACTGCTTTTTCAAATAATGTTGAGAGGAATGAGAGATTCGATATAGGCTGATAGTTTTWACATTTTCCGAGTCAAGGTTATGCTCTTTCAGGAGAGTCTTTATAACTGCCACTTTTAGTGAGTTTGGTACAAATCCAGAGGATAGGGAGCCATTTACTACATTCAACATAGGAGGACAAAGCACAGGAAATAGCTCTTTCAGTAGTTTAGTTGGAATAGAGTCCAGTAGATAGCTGGAAGGTTTTGAGGCCATGACTATTTTAGTGAATATGTCGAGAGATACAAGATTTWAAACAAGTGTTAAATGTAGATTTATTTTTTTGGTATGTCTCCTCATTCAGGTTGGAAAAGGGGCTGATCGAGCCCAGCAGTGAGTGCTTTTCAATATTGCACGGGTACTGTCTTCCCAAACTAGACGGAAGACCTGTTCCATTTGTGGAGCACCATTTCTGTTCCAATTTTCGCGGCAGCTTGTTTCAGGGCTAGGGTATTCTGTATACTAGGGAGCTGAGTTTTCTTGTGAAATTTTGTTTTTGTTTTTAGCAGTGCGAACCACATTCTAGGTATTTACGCCAGGTAAAAGTTTAGATTCTTGGTTAGTGGTTAACTGATTTTTGTTACTCCAACATCCTTGTGTAGGTGGAGGAGTCGGAACGGCATACTAGGAATCTTGGGTTGTCTGGACAATTGATAGCGCAGGATTTTGGAAAAATCGCCTTAGTTGGGGTCTAAGCAAATGATTGTTGCGATTGCAAACGTAATAAGATTGTGGTCCAAAAGTCAAGAATTTTTGGAGGAAACATTAGATCCACAATATCATATTCTACAGGACAAAAGCTAGATACCAGGTATATTTTTGGCGCTATGCTCGGGAACGACACAGATGTTGGACAAAAAAACCTGAATGATAGCTCCGCAAAGCCGTTTTCGAGTGCAGTCTGCTGCGTTGTGAATATTGAAATCACCCAAAAAATGTAAATGATCTCCCATGGACTACGAGGTACGATGTGAATTCAGGGAACTCAGTGAGCGAACGCTCGTATATGTTCCAGGAGCCTGTTAAACAGTAGCTTCAAAAAGGTTATTGAGTAGCTGCATAGTTCCTTTCAGTAGGTCACTCGGTATAACATACTATGGGGAGTCAACGACAAATCCTATTCACCTGAAGCAAACCGATATCACGCCCAATGGATGCCAAGCCCACCCCCGGAGCCCCCCCTTCCGGCTCTTAACTGCCCCATTGGAAACATGTCCTGTGAATCATAGTGTAATATTTTTGTCACCCATACCCTTATGTATATCATTTTCAATACTTGTTAATAATTCCTGGAAGAACGTTTCACGCAATTTACAAACTTTTCAAGCACACGAAGGCTACGAGATTCGGCTCCAACTTAGGTGTCTGTTAGTTGKGAGAGAGTACTCGTCCCCCTAGATGTTTCAAGTTTTGGGTCTTGGTATCAGTTTTGTGTTTGCTAAAGGCTTAATACATTCTGCTCTGCTTGGGTAGCTAATGCTTCATTGYTTGGGTAGGATTTGTGTTGGCTAAAAACCCACTACTTTCTRCTCTGCTTRTGTAGCCGGTGCYTCCTTGCTTGAGTAAGATGGCCAGTGGAAAGAGTAAGTTCAAAAAGGCTAACCAGCAGAGTTTGAGCCGCTGACTGTGCCCTAGGKCATGTGGTTTCACAATGAAAATTAAAGATACTCATGAGTGCTGTCCTGTTGCCTGGGGTGGGAACACCTTCAGGAAGCCTTGGGTCAGACCGTTCGTGTGACCATTRTCTCCAGCTGGTTCTGGACACCACCCTCTGCAACTGGATCCTGAACTTCCTGACAGGCAGACCACAGGTTGTGAGGATTGGCAACAACACCTCCTCCACACTGACTCTTAACACAGTCCCCCCCCCAGGGGTGTGTCCTCAGTCCTCTGCTGTCCTCCCTGTTCACCCACTACTGCGTAGCCTTGCACGACACCAACTGCATCAGCAAGTTTAATAACGACACCACGATAGTAGGCCTGATAACTGACAAAGATGAGTAAGCCTATAGGGAGGAGCTTAGTGAACTGGCATTGTGGTGTTATGACAACAACCTCTCCACCAACGTCAGCAAAACAAAGGAGTTGGTTGTTTACTTTAGGAAGCAGAGGGGGGAACATGCCCCGTTCCACATCAACAGGAATGCAGTAGAGAAAGTCACTAGTTTTAAGTTCCACATCACCGAGGACAACACCACCACACTGGTCAAGAGGGTGCAATAGCATCTCCACTTCCTAAGGTGGCTGAAGAAAGTCGGCATTCCACCCCTGGTCCTCTCCAAATACTACTGCTGCACCATTGAGAGCTTCCTGACCCGTTGTATCAAGTTTCAAGTTTTAATGTCACATGCATATGTACAGTGAAATTCTTTCTTACAAGCTCTAACCCCAACAGTGCAGTAATCAATAACGATGTAATAGATAAAATAACAAGGTAGAACAAAAACACAAAAGATATAAGAGTAAGAAATAAGAACACGATTAAGTAGGTTAGCATACTGTATACAGGGTCAGTTCCAGTAGATACAGTTRAAGTTGGAAGTTTACATACACTTAGGTTGGAGTCATTAAAACTCGTTTCTCAACCACCACAAATTTCTTGTTAACAAACTGTAGTTTTGACAAGTCGGTTAGGACATCTACTTTGTGCATGACACAAGTAATTTTTCCAACAATCGTTTACAGACAGATTATTTCACTATACAGGTTACAGTTCCAGGATAAGACTACACGGTTTGAAGTTGCGTAATGTATTAATGTAGCACCTTAGGTTGGAGTCATTAAACTCGTTTTTCTCCAACCACCACAAATTTCTTGTTAACAAACTGTAGTTTTTGACAAGTCGGTTAGGACTCTACTTTGTGCAATGACACAAAGTAATTTTTCAACAATCGTTTACAGACAGATTATTTCACTTAGTATTCACTGTATCACAATTCCAGTGGGTCAGATGTTTACATACACTAAGTTGACTGTGCCTTTAAACAGCTTGGAAAATTCCAGAAAATGATGTCTTGAACTTTTACTATAGCAAAATCAGATCCCAGAACAACAGCAAGCGCCTTTAGTGGAAGATGCTGGAAGATAACAGCAGGTAGCAAAAGTATCTATATCCAGAGTAAAATGAAGCTCCTTATCCGACGTAACCTGAAGGACCGCTCAGCAAGGAAGAAGCCAACTGCTCCAACGCCGCATAAAAAGCCAGACTACGGTTTACAAAGGGGATGCAACATGGGGACAAGTCGTACTTTTTTTGGAGAATTGTCCTCTGGTCTGATGAAACAAAATAGAACTGTTTTGGCCATAATGACCATCGTTATGTTTGGGGAGGAAAAAGGGGAGGCTTGCAAGCTGAAGAACACCATCCCAACCGTGAAGCATGGGGGTGGCAGCATCATGTGGGGTGCTTTGCTGCAGGAGGAACTGGTGCACTTCACAACATAGATGGCTCATATGAGTGAGGAAAATTATGCAGATATATTTGAAGCACACTCTCAAGACATCAGTCAGGAAGTTAAAGGCTTGGTCGCAAATGGGTCTTCCAAATGGACAATGATCCCACCATTCTTCCGGAGTTTTGGCAAAATGGCTTAAGGACAACAAAGTCAAGGTATTGGGATGGCCATGCACAAAGCCCTGACCTCAATCCTATAGAAAATGTTTGGGCAGAACTGAAAAAGGCGTGTGTGAGCACGGAGGGGTACATCTCTTTTGACTCAGTTACACTGCTCTGTCCAGCAAGGAGATTGGGCCAAACCACCACTTTATGGCCGAACTTTTGCCGTAACTGTGGTGCAAGGACTACCAAAAACGTTTGGACCCAAGTTAAACATTTAAAGGAAATGCTACCACTATACCTAATTGGTTGTATGTAAACTTCTGACCCCTGGGATGTGATTGAGAGAAGAAAAGCGCTGAATACAATTACTCACTATATTCGCATTTCAGCCTTCTTAAACAAAAAGTGGTGAACCCTACTACCAAAAGACAGGGAATTTTTACTTGATTATAAGTCAGGAATTGTGAAAAAGTAGCGGATTGTAGTTTCGGTATCGATCGAACGGGATGACAGGGCTATAGGACGTTTTTTGAGCGAATTTGAGGCCGTGCGCCCCTTACGCCAATGCCCAAGAAGGGCTCGTCAAGCGGTTACCTACGCGCAGCTTCTGTGCCGTAATAGTCAACAGACTCGGAAATACATCTAGGGGGGGGGTCATTAAGATAGGCAAGGTTGGATGGTGAGACCCTGTTTTGTGAGTCCAAGCACACTGTATGTCCCGTCAGTAGCACGCGTACCGACGCAGAGCTGATGCTCGTCTGTGGCACTCGTAATCTGTTCAAGTGGCGGACCGAGGAGAATGGATCCCATGAATCACCGAGCTTGGGGTTTGCTAGGCGTCAGTTGAAGCGGTCGATGGCACGTGCTTCAGTGGTGTGCTAAGTCGGCTGGAAGTTCACAAAGCTTTTCTAAGAACTTAAAATGGTCCACACACACGTGACACGTTAATGAAGAAGGTACGACAGCGCCTCTTCCCCTTAGGAAGTGAGGGTTAGTAACGGATTTGAGTGCACGAGGGCCGAGCTGGCAAATGCTTTCGAATAACATGTCTCTTATTACGTCTGGTATCACTTGGTGGATAGATCGATACATATACTCCAGAGATGAGACTCTAACAGATTCTCTGACATATAATCATCGAGTTAGTTTATTTTGCTCAAGATGACATGTCGTGTTTAGCATGCACTCCTTTTTCTTTTTAAGAGTTTTACAGGGGAATATAAAATCAGTTGAGTGATTTATTTCAAGCTTCTTTAGCTTTACTTTCTCATCACATTCCCAGTGGGTCAGAAGTTTACAATTACACCAATTGTATAACTTCAGTTTGTTATGCTATTGTTTTAAATTGTGTTACTGTGGTCACATAGTCTTTGGGTAGCCTTGCAAACGCTTACTCCACCAGAATACTTGGCGTGATTTGGCTCCATTCCTCCGACAGAGTAGTCTGGTTAACTAGAGTGAGGTATGTAGGCCTCTCGTGCTCACACACGCTTTTTTCGTTCTGCCCAAACATTTTCTATAGGATTGAGGTCAGGGCTTTGTGATGGCCACTCCAATACCTTGACTTTGTTGTCCTTAAGCCATTTTGCCAAAACTCCGGAAGAATGGTTGCGGATCATTGTCCATATTGGAAGATACCCCATCTCTCGCCGACCAGATAAGCGTTTCACATTCCTGACTGATGTCTTGAGATGTTGCTTTCAATCATATCTGCATAACTTTTCTCAGACGACTTGAGCCATCTACCTGCTGGTTGAAGTGCACCGCTAGTTTTCCTCGCATGCTAGCCTCAAAGCACACTCCACATTGAGTGCTGCCACTCCCCAGGTCTTAATTCACGGTTTGGGATGGTGTTCTTCAGCTTTGCAAGCCCTCCCCTTTTTTCCCTCCAAAACATAACGATGGTCATTATGGCCAAAACAGTTCTATTTTTGTTCATCAGACCAGAGGACATTTCTCCAAAAATACGATCTTTGTCCATGTCAGTTGTAACCGTAGTCCTGGCTTTTTTTCATTATGGCGAGTTTTGTGGAGCAGTGGTTCTTTTGCTGAGGTCGGCCTTTCAGTACGATATAGGTGACTCATGTATTACTCCTGAGATATGATACTTATTGTAGACCTATGTATTCCTCATTCTGCTAGCATCCTTTCACAAAGTCCTTTTGATTAGTCTGTGTTGGTTTGCTTGTAGGATTTTGATTTGCTCTTATGACCCCAGTCATGATACTGTTCATTTTCTTGAATTTTCCCAAGCTGTTTAAAGGCACAGTCAACTTGTGTATGTAAACATCTGACCCACTGGAATTGTGATACATGAATTACAAGT
>NC_036857.1:37916247-38019557 GCF_002910315.2 Salvelinus sp. IW2-2015
ATAGCTGTATTCATTGAGATAACAAAAAACTCAGTTTTTCACAATTCCTGACATATAATCATAGTAAAATTCCCTGTCTTGTTTGGATCACCACTTTTTTTTTAAGAAGTGAAATGTCGAATAATAGTGAGTGATTTATCAGCTTTTCTTTCTTTCATCACATCCAGTGGGTCAGAAGTTTACATACAACCAATTAGTATATGTAGCATTTCTTTAAATTGTTTAACTTGGGTCAAAACGTTTTGGGTAGCCTTGCACAAGCTTCCCACAATAAGTGTGGTGATTTGGCCCATTCCTCCTGACAGAGCTAGTGTAACTGAGTCAGGTATGTAGCCTCCGTGCTCACACACGCTTTTTCAGTTCTGCCCAAACATTTTCTATAGGATTGAGGTCAGGGCTTTGTGATGGCCACTCCAAACCTTGACTTTGTTGTCCTTAAGCCATTTTGCCAAAACTCCGGAGATGGTGGATCATTGTCCATTTGGAAGACCCATTGCGACCAAGCTTTAACTTCCTGACTGATGTCTTGAGATGTTGCTTCAAATATATCTGCATAATTTTCCTCACTCATGTATGCCATCTATGTTGTGAAGTGCACCAGTTCCTCTGCAGCAAAGCACCCCACATGATGCTGCCACCCCCATGCTTCACGTTGGGATGGTGTTCTTCAGCTTGCAAGCCTCCCCTTTTTTCCTCCAAACATAACGATGGTCATTATGGCCAAACAGTTCTATTTTTTGTTTCATCAGACACAGAGGACATTTTCCAAAAGTACGACTTTGTCCCCATGTGCAGTTGTAAACCGTAGTCTGGCTTTTTTATGGCGGTTTTGGAGCAGTTGGCTTCTTCCTTGCTGAGCGGTCCTTTCAGGTTACGTCAGCTATAGAACTTTTTGAGGATTTGAGGGCCCTTGCATGCCAAGCCTTTTCAACCTCCTAAGGGGGAAGAGGCGCTGTCGTACCTTCTTCATAACTGTGCACGTGTGTGTGGACCATTTTAAGTTCTTAGAAACTTGGACAGCGAGGAACTTGAAGCTCTCCACCCGCTTCACTGGAGCCCCATCGATCACGGCCTGCTACGGGAATTGCTACGCTCACRACCCTAAGGCCCTCCAGCGGGTGGTGAGAGGTCGCAGTACATCACCCATCCAGGACTACTCGAAACGGTGCCCGAGGAAGGCACGCAGCTTCATCAAGGACCCCACACACCCCAGGCATGAGTTGTTCTCTCTCTTACTGTTGGGCAGATGGTATTGGAGCATGAGGTCTGAGGCAAACAGGCTCAGAGACCATTTCTATCTACAAGCCATCAGAGTGCTGAACACTTGAGCTGGCCTGACCACGTGCTCTGATTTCCCACGCCTTAGCAAACATGCACTCACTCATGAACACACCCACACAGACAAACACACACATATACATTAATGCTATGCACACATCACACCTGCTGCTACCAGACTCTTATTATACTGCTCAGTTTATACACTGCCCCCCCATCCCCGCTTCCCCAATAGATCTGTAAATATTGGACTATAAATTGTGCCTTTCTGATTTATACATATGCAATATCTATATATATATATATTTTCTACTGAGCCATTTACTTTATGTTCGTATTCTTATCTTTCATTATTTCTTATTGTTGTTGCATTGTCGAGAAGGAACCTGCAAGTAGGTATTTCGTTGAAAGATGTATACCATGCGTATCCCGTACACATGACTAATAAWACTTGAAACTTTAACTTCCATTGGGAGTCGGGCTGAATTGTGTGAAAGATTGGTGGTCAGAGTTGATAGTGATGTCATCCCAGCCGAGTGAGGCTCATTCCGGTTTCTCTGGCAGTGTTCAGAGTCCAGATTCCGGGGATGGCATACTATCCCTGATTAGCTCTGGAGGGTTTGCAGAGTGTCAATTGGATGGCATCAGTCGGTGGGGGAGAGTGAACYGTTGATGGTGAAAGCGCCTTTGATGGCATTTTCTACCCACAGCGTAGTTCCTCTAGGTTTGGGAAGGTATGTACCTCCTGTCCCTGAAGYGCTGATGAGTGGCGAGTTACTTAGATCCAGAGGCTATGTGGCAGGGTCTACAGACAATCATGGATTACAAAAAGAAAACCAGCCCCRTCGCGGACATCGATGTCTTGCTTCCAGACAAATTAAACAACTTCTTTGCTCGCTTTGAGGACAATACAGTGCCACCGAYGCGGCCCGCTACCAAAGACTGTGGGCTCTCCTTCTCYRTGGCCGACGTGAGTAAAACATTTGAACGTGTTAACTCTCTTAAGGCTGCCGGCCCAGATGGAATCCCTAGCCGCGTCCTCAGAGCATGCAKTCAATCAATCCCTATCCCAGTCTGCTGTCCCCACATGCTTCAAGATGGCCACCATTGTTCCTGTTCCCAAGAAAGCTACTGTAAGGTAACTGAACTAAATTAATATCGCCCCGTAGCACTCACTTCTGTCATCATGAAGTGCTTTGAGAGACTAGTCAAGGATCATATCACCTGCACCCTACTTGTCACACTAGACCCACTCCAATTTGCTTACCGCCCCAATAGGTCCACAAACGATGCAATCACCATCACACTGCACACTGCCCTATCCCATCTGGACAAGAGGAATACCTATGTAAGAATGCTGTTCACTGACTACATCTCAGCATTCAACACCATAGTACCCTCCAAACTCATCATTAAGCTTGATACCCTGGGTCTCCACCCCGCCCTCTGCAACTGGGTCACGACTGTCTTGGTATGTTTGGACCATGATAGTTCATTCGTGATGTGGACACCAAGGAACTTGAAACTCTCGACCCGCTCCACTACAGCCCCGTCGATGTTAATGGGGCCTGTTCGGCCCGCCTTTTCCTGTAGTCCACGATCAGCTCCTTTGTCTTGCTCACATTGAGGGAGAGGTTGTTGTCCTGGCACCACACTGCCAGTTCTCTGACCTCCTCCCTATAGGCCGTCTCATTGTTGTCAGTGATCAGGCCTACCACTGTTGTGTTGTCAGCAAACTTAATGATGGTGTTGGAGTCGTGTTTGGCCACGCAGCCGTGGGTGAACAGGGAATACAGGAGGGGACTAAGTACACACCCCTGAAGGGCCCCAGTGTTAAGGATCAGCATAGCAGACATGTTGTTGCCTACTCTTAACACCTGGGGGGTGGGGCCGTCAGGAAGTCCAGGATCCAGTTGCAGAGGGAGTGTTTAGTCCCAGAGTCCTTAGCTTAGTGATGAGCTTCGTGGGCACTATGGTGTTGAATGCTGAGCTGTAGTCAATGAACAGCATTCTCACATAGGTGTTCCTTTTGTCAAGGTGAGAAAGAGCAGTGTGGAGTGCGATTGAGATTGTGTCAATAATAATAATAATGCCACTTTAAGAATATGTATATACTGTATACTGTATCCTTCATTATCTATTCTATACTATCTATTGCATCTTAGCCGCTCTGAAACTGCTCATCCATATATTGTATACTTATATATTCTTATCCCACTCCTTTACTAGATTGTGTGTATTAGGTTTTATTGTGGAATTTGTTAGATATTAGGTTTTGTTTCTGGAATTGTTAGATATTACCTGTTTGATACTGCTGCACTGGTGGATCTAGAAGCATAAGCATTTCGCTACACTCACAATAACATCTGCTAGCCATGTGTATGTGACCAATAAAATTTGATTTGATTTGATAACAAGGGGGCTAATCCTTGCACAGGGCTTCCGAATAAACAGCACCGGTTCTCGGGATTCCTGAGAGGGACAGGTGGATGTATTTGGATGAGCCAAATTTGCCCGCAAGATTGTGTGGCTCTGGAACCTCCTCCCCAAGCATTTACTGTGGCAAGAGTGCTCCCAAGAGGCTTGTTCAATGGGGTCAAGTTCCTGGTTGCCGAAGTCCCCGAACCTGGTGTGGACCGGATATCAGAACGCACAGTTCCTTCTCCACGTTCAGACACACGGTTGTCAAGAGTGGTGGATATGAAAACAATAATTATCCCAGTCCTCAGGGTGGAGCTCTGCCCCTTCAGGAGATCATTTATGGGAGACTGGCAGTCTCACCATGGGTGATGACGACGGTGGCGAGAGGGTACAGTCCACAAATCGCTCTGCATCCTACTCCTTTTGAGGCTTCATTACGTCAATGGTCCCCGAGGTCCTAGCGCCTGTCTTTAGAGAGGAGATTTCCTCTCTCCTTCAAACGCAGGCTGTTCGTGTGGGTCCCGTGTCAGAGGTACAGAGCGGTTGGTAAAGCCTGTACTTCTTAGTTACCGAGAGCGATGGAAAGTTGTGTTCCATCCTGGACTTACTCACCCTTCGCCAGCTATTGCAGTCTGTGCGTTCCAGCGATTCGTTCACATCCATAGATCTGAAGGATACATATTTTCAAGTGCTGTACATCCTCCCCATATCCCTATTGCCCACACATTTTCTATGGTGGTGGTGGCAGTTTTGGCACCGGTGCAGTGTCAGGGGATCAGAGTATTTTATTTATCTGGATGATTGACTGGTAGTAGCGGAGTCGAGGGAACAGGTGGAGCTCCACACTGCCACTCTGGTTTTCTCTGGGGTTCATAGTGAATCAAAAGAAAAGTTGTTTGACTCCGTTTCAGCGTATTCAGTTTCTGGGTGTCACGACTTCCGCCGAAGTTGGCTCCCCTGCCTGTTCGGGCGGTGCTCGGCGGTCGTYGTCACCGGCCTACTAGCCGCCACCAATCCCTTTTTCGTTGTCTGTTTGTTTTGTCTTATTAGTTGCACCTGTGTCTATTTGTGTGCTTGATTGGCTTCCTTATTTTAAGTACGTTTACCCGCCCTTGTTTTGTGCGGGATTATTCTTGTGTTACGTGTGTGCGTTATTCTAGGTGTGTTCGTGTTATTGACCTGGTACCCTGTGTTTTGAGTGGTCCGTTCATTTTCCGTGCCCTGTGTTGTGGGCTTGTTTTTTGTGTGTTATTAAAGTGCACTTTTCCCTGTGGAACTCTCTGCTCTCTGCGCCTGATWCTTCCTCACACACCTAGTCCCGCGTGACGCTGGGTCTCGTTCTGGACTCGGTTCTGAATCATGCATTTTTGTCCCAACAGAGGAGGGTCGCATTCCGGCTCTGTCGTGCACGGTTTCAGCTGGGGCACGGTGTCCGCTAGGTGCCTTTTCGCTTGCGCCTGCAGTTTTTGGGTCTGACAGCATCTAACTCCGCAAAAAATGAAACGTCCCTTTTTCAGGACCTTGTCTTGATAATTCGTAAAAATTCAAATAACTTCACAGATCTTCATTGTAAAGGGTTTAAACACTGTTTCCCATGCTTGTTCAATAAACCATAAACAATTATTGAACATGTGGAACGGTCGTTAAGACACTAACAGCTTGCAGTCGGTAGGCAATTAAGGTCACAGTTATGAAAAAGAGACCTTTCTACTGACTCTGAAAAACATCAAAAGAAAGATGCCCAGGGTCCCTGCTCATCTGCGGGAACGTGCCTTAGACATGCTGCAAGGAGGCACGAGGACTGCAGATGTGGCCAGGGCAATAAATTGCAACGTTCGTACTGTGAGAAGCCTAAGACAGAGGTAATTGGAGACGGGACGGAGAGCTGATCGACGATCAGTGATCGTCCTCGCAGTGGCAGACCACGTGTAACAACACCTGCACAGGATCGGTACATCCGAACATCACACCTGCGGGACAGCTACAGGATGGCAACAACTGCCCGAGTTACACCAGGAACGCACAATCCCTCCATCAGTGCTCAGATTGTCTGCGATAGGCTGAGAGAGGCTGGACTGAGGGCTTGTAAGCCTGTTGTAAGGCAGGTCCTCACCAGACATCACCGGCAACAACGTCGCCTTTGTGCACAAACCCACCGTCGCTGTACCAGACAGGACTGGCAAAAAGTGCTCTTCACTGATGAGTCGCGGTTTTGTCTCACCAGGGGTATTGGTCGAATTCGCGTTTATCGTCGAAGGAATGAGCGTTACACCAAGGCCTGTACTCTGGAGCGGGATCGATTTGGAGGTGGAGGGTCTGTCATGGTCTGGGCGGTGTGTCACAGCATCATCGGACTGAGCTTGTTGTCATTGCAGGCAATCTTAAAGCTGTGCATTACAGGGAAGACATCCTCCTCCCTCATGTGGTACCCTTCCTGCAGGCTCATCCTGACATGACCCTCCAGCTTGACAATGCCACCAGCTGTGCTGCTCGTTCTGTGCGTGATTTCCTGCAAGACATGAATGAGTGTTCTGCCATGGCCAGCGAAGAGCCTGGATCTCAAACCCATTGAGCACGTCTGGGACCTTTTGGATCAGAGGATGAGGGCTAGGGCCATTCCCCCCAGAAATGTCTGGGAAATTGCAGGTGCCTTGGTGGAAGAGTGGGGTAACATCTCACAGCAAGAACTGGCAAATCTGGTGCAGTCCATGAGGAGGAGATGCACTGCAGTACTAAATGCAGCTGGTGGTCACACCAGATACTGACTGTTACTTTTGATTTTGACCCCCCCCCTCCCCAACTTTGTTCAGAGACACATTATTCCATTTCTGTTAGTCACTGTGGAAGTTTATGTCTCAGTTGTTGAATCTTGTTTTGTTCATACAAATATTTACACATGCTAAGTTTGCTGAAAATAAACGCGGTTGACAGTGAGAGGACGTTTCTATTTTTGCTGAGTTTATGAAAGCTGTGGTGCCTCTGACTTTTGTTGATGTGTCTGTTTCAGCGCTGGGTGATTGTCGACAACAGGATGGTGGTGGCATGCATCAACAGACAGGGTGGGATGTCGTCTCTCTCTCTCCTAAACCTGGCCCGTTATCTGCTCGTATGGAGCAGTGCGCATTTTCTGTTGCTCAGGCTTTGGTCCTGGACGCTCTGTGTGAGCCTCTGTTTGAACCATTGGAGTCTGTGGACCTGAAGGTCCTTTCCTAAAAGACTGCCCTGCATATTGTGCATTTATCCAGGTTACCACAGTTAACCTGTTGGTTTGAGCCCTGGGCTGCTGCGGTTCGTTGACGAGGCTGCGCGCGAATGCACATTATCAAGTCAGAGCAGATGCCCTGTTGTTTTGGACTTGCGGTTCCTTGTGTGAGTTCTGGCATTCCAGACTCCTCAGATCTCTATGATAGCCTTTTTGGAACCAGTAGGATCTACGGACTAGGCCTTCCGTGGTCAATGTTACGCAGCTTTTTGTCCAGGTTACCACAGTTGTCCTGTGTGTTTGAGCCTTGGGCTGCTTTGGTGTGCGGCAGCGTGCGAGTACAGTTTCCGTGTTACTGCAGGCTTTCTGTGGGTTTGAGCCTCAGGGTGCCATGGTTCAACACCTCTTGTCGGTTCAGTGTGCATAGCTAAGCTGCAGCAGGTTCTGGTTCCCTATGTGGGGCTATGACAGTTCAGGCCTCGTAAGGCTGTGACAGTTCAGGCTTCTCAGGTAAGTATTAGGGAAAAAGGTGGCTTCTGTAATCCCCTTTTGGAGTCGGTGGAACGTGCGTGTGCTGGGCTGCAATAGGCCTCCTAGTTTGGTACCCTACTGGGCAGGCTTGGCGCGGGATTGTATGTCCCCATAGTATGTTATACAGAGTGACCGACTGAAAGGGAACGTACAGTTATGAATAGCCCAGTATTATAGCCAGGTAGGCGGGGTTTCCGAGGGCAGGCTCGGACATCCATTGGCCCATTGGGTGGGATTTCAGTTTGCTTCAGGCGAAAAGGTCACCTGTGTAACCAGGTATGAGAGGCCTCATTTAGTGCAGTAAATTATTCTGGCTTAAGCCAGGTTTCAGTCAGGCCAATCATATCAAGTTAACGATCAGTAATTAGTTCATTGACTGTGACTGCCTTGGAAGTGAGGGATTTAACATTAAGTAGTCCCATTTCGAGATGTGAGGTGTTATCACAATCTCTTTCATTTATGACAGGAATGGAGGAAGTCTTTATTGTTTTATGTTTGGTTTTGTCCGACCTATTATAGATCAAGGCAAATCTACTGTGCTCTACTGTGATGTTCAAAATGTGAACCATTGACATCTATGATTATTTTGTTTAGTGGTGGAGCTCATTACAATAATAGCCAGTGTTTAGAATTATACCCAAATATGCAAAAGAAGGATATTGCATATTTCTACCTTTGTGTACCTATTCAGGATACACCACCATGAAGAGAATGATTTTCAAATCCATAATTATGCATTTCTGTATAGTACAGATCAGGGGCCCATGACATCCTTGAATCTCCAATCGTTTTTGGAAAACGTGGTCACATAGAAAACTGAGGRAGATTTTACCGTAATTCTGCGACCACACTTTGCATCTGCACAGTTTTTTCAATTAAATGTGTTTTTGTGAAATGTGCTGTGTCAATTGTTCAAAGTGTTCCTTGTGCATTAGTGCTGAACGTCTAGTGCTTTTTGAGGACGGTTCGGTTTCGGTTCGATTTCAGGTTTTGATTATTTGGGTTGAATGCTGCAACAACACAGGATAAAACAATAATACAAGTCCCATGATGGTAGTGACTGCTAATTACTGCTTATCACTTATTAAAACCTCTACGGGATTGGTGTCCCTATACCGGGACGGTTGATGTTACCGTGTGCTAATGTGGCTAGAATGACGCTGTAAATAACAGCAAATTTTCCAAGACATTRTCATGTCTTATATGGGCAGAAACCTTAAATGTTTGTTAATCTAACTGCACTGTCCAATTTATAGTAACTATTACAGTGAAGAAATACCATGCTATTGTTTGAGGGGAGTGCACAACAACACGGCAACTGGTTTGATACATTCACCTCTGAAGGTAAATAATGTACTTACATTCAGTTATCTTGCTCTGATTTGTCATCCTGAGGGTCCCAGAGATAAAATGTAGCATAGTTTTGTTTGATAAAATCTAGTTTTATATTCAAATGTAGGAACTGGGTTCTACAGTTTGAACCCCTGCTGTCTCTGGCTCCACACCCATCTCACCCGGCCATCTAGATGTGTGAAAGTTAGTGTATAAGCTAACTCATCTCTGTTGTTGTTGTCTTAGCTGATTAGCTGTTGTTGTCTTACCCGTTGTTGTCTTAGCTAGCTCTCCCAATCAACACATGTGATTGCTTTATGCCTCACTTTATGTCTCTCTCTAATATCAATATGCCTTGTATACTGTTGTTTAGGATAGTTATAATTGTTTTAGTTTACTGCGGGGCCCCTAGTCCCACTCAACATGCCTCAGATACCTCTTTTGTCCCACCTCCCACACATGCGGTGACCTCACCCAGCATAACTAGTGCATCCAGAGATGCAACCTCTCTTATCGTCACTCAATGTCTAGGTTTACCTCCACTGTACCCGCACCCTACCATACCCCTGTGCATTATGCCCTGAATCTATCCTACCACACCCAGAAATCTGTTCCTTTTATTCTCTGTCCCCAACGCACTAGACGACCAGTTTTGATAGCCTTTAGCCGTACCCACATCCTACTCCTCCTCTGTTCCTCGGGTGATGTAGAGGTTAACCCAGGCCCTGTGTGTCCCCAGGCGCTCTCATTTGTTGATTTCTGTAACCGTAAAAGCTTTGGTTTCATGCATGTTAACATCAGAAGCCTCCTCCCTAAGTTTGTTTTACTCACTGCTTTAGCACACTCCGCCAACCCTGACGTCCTTGTCGTGTGTGAATCCTGGCTTAGGAAGGTCACCAAAGGTCACCAACTACAACATTTTCCGTCAAGATAGAACTGCCAAAGGGGGAGGAGTTGCAATCTACTGCAGAGATAACCTGCAAAGTTCTGTCATACTTTCCAGGTCTATGCCCAAACAGTTCGAGCTTCTAATTTAAAAAATGTATCTCTTCAGAAATAAGTCTCTCACTGTTGCCACCTGTTATAGACGCCCCTCAGCTCCCAGCTGTGCCCTGGACACCATATGTGAATTGATTGCCCCCCCCATCTATCTTCAGAGTTCATTCTGTTAGGGGACCTAAACTGGGATATGCTTAACACCCCGGCAGTCCTACAATCTAAGCTAGATGCCCTCAATATCACACAAATGATCAAGGAACCCACCAGGTACAACCCTAAATCCGTAAACATGGGCACCCTCATAGACATTATCCTGACCAATTTGCCCTCCAAAAACACCTCTGCTGTTTTCAATCAGGATCTCAGTGATCACTACCTTATTGCCTGCATCCGTAATGGGTCCACTATCAAACAACCACCCCTCATCACTGTCAAACGTTCCCTAAAACACTTCTGCGAGCAGGCCTTTCTAATCGATCTGGCCCGGGTATCCTGGAAGGATATTGACCTCATCCCCTCAGTAGAGGATGCCTGGTCGTTCTTTAAAATTAATTTCCTCACCATCTTAAATAAGCATGCCCCTTTCAAAAAATGTAGAACTAAGAACAGATATAGCCCTTGGTTTACTCCAGACCTGACTGCCCTCGACCAGCACAAAAACATCTTGTGGCGGACTGCACTAGCATCGAATAGTCCCCGTGATATGCAACTTTTCAGGGAAGTCAGGAACCAATACTGACTGCATAGTCAGTTAGGAAAGCAAAGGCTAGCTTTTCAAACAGAAATTTGGGACACTGTAAAGTCCATGGAGAATAAGAGCACCTCCTCCAAGCTGCCCATTGCACTGAGGCTGCACTGAGGTTAGGAAACACTGTCACCACTGATGAATCCACGATAATCGAGAATTTCAATAAGTGTTCTCTACGGCTGGTCATGCTTTCCTCCTGGCTACCCCAACCCCAGCAAACAGCTCCGCACCCCCCGCAGCTACTTACCCAAGCCTCCCCAGCTTCTCCTTCACCCAAATCCAGATAGCAGATGTTCTGAAAGAGCTGCAAAACCCGGATCCGTACAAATCAGCTGGGCTAGACAATCTGGACCCTCTCTTTCTAAAATGATCCGCCACCATCGTTGCAACCCCTATTACCAGTCTGTTCAACCTCTCTTTCGTATCGCCCGAGATTCCTAAAGATTGGAAAGCTGCTGCGGTCATCCCCCTCTTCAAAGGGGATGACACTCTAGACCCAAACTGTTACAGACCTATATCCATCCTGCCCTGCCTTTCTAAAGTTTTCAAAAGCCAAGTTAACAAACAGATCACCGACCATTTCGAATCCCACCGTACCTTCTCCGCTGTGCAATCCGGTTTCCGAGCTGGTCACGGGTGCACCTCAGCCACACTCAAGGTACTAAACGATATCATAACCACCATCGATAAAAGACAGTACTGTGCAGCCGTCTTCATTGACCTGGCCAAGGCTTTCGACTCTGTCAATGACCGTATTCTTATCGGCAGACTCAACAGCCTTGGTTTCTCAAATGACTGCCTCGCCTGGTTCACCAACTACTTCTCAGATAGAGTTCAGTGTGTCAAATCAGAGGGCCTGTTGTCCGGACCTCTGGCAGTCTCTATAGGGTACCACAGGGTTCAATTCTCGGGCCGACTCTTTTCTCTGTATATATCAACGATGTCGCTCTTGCTGCGGGTGATTCCTTTATCCACCTCTACGCAGACAACACCATTCTGTATACTGGCCCTTCTTTGGACACTGTGTTAACTAACCTCCAAACGAGCTTCAATGCCATACAACACTCCTTCCATKGCCTCCAAATGCTCTTAAACGCTAGTTAAACTAAATATATGCTCTTCAACCGATCTGCTTCTTTAATCAGCACAACAGTTTTCAGCTGTGCTAACACAATTGCAAAAGGGTTTTCTAATGATCAATTAGCCTTTTAAAATGATAAACTTGGATTAGCTAACACAACGTGCCATTGGAACACAGGAGTGATGGTTGCTGATAATAGGCCTCTGTACGCCTATGTAGATATCCCATTAACAATCATCCGTTTCCAGCTACAATAGTCATTTACAACGTTAACAATGTCTACACTGTATTTCTGATCAATGTGATGATATTTTGATGGACAAGAAATGAGCTTTTCTTTCAAAAAACAAGGACATTTCTAAGTGACCCCAAACTTTTGAACGATAGATACAAATTAAATATGAATGATTGATCCCTTAACCATCAGAAAGGTTTCACTCTAGTATTGGACCAGCACACAAGCAGAGAGTGGAAAAATGCAGTATACCTATATACCGTATACCTATATGCAGTGGGAAAATGCTATAAATCTTACACCATCCTTGTTGAGTGATGAATACTATAGCAAATTGTACAGAAGGAGGTCAAGTAAATAGAGCTTGAAACCTGGCTAAGTAATGACAGAATATTAAACAATTTAGACCAAGTGCATCTCTCCCTCTGTCCCTGTCCCTGTGCGTAGCATCTGGGATGGCGCAACCATGGAAACCGTGGCATGCACAGGAGTCCCCTGGGAAACTCACACACACACACACATACACGCACACAAACACCCACACACAGGCAAAAACCCAGACACATGCTCAAATCGAATGCAATGCTGACACGACAGCCAGAAGAGCTCAAGACATCAATTAACATCAAATCAAATCAAATGTATTGGTCACATACACAGATTTGGCAGATGTTATTGCGGGTGTAGTGAAATGCAGCAAAATAGGAGGCTTTACCATGTTGGACTTTCCACTATGTCCTAGTGTTGGTGTAACTGAGATCTGCTGACGTCTGCTGATCAGGTGTACTGTAATGTACGGAAGGCCACCATACTTTTCCAAAATCCATAAACAACTAGTGAATGATGTCTGGTAGCATCTCATCAGGACTTAGCAAGTACATGGCAGATAAAATCACAGGAAATGTMTTGCAATAGAAGTGTCTGCATCTAGCTAGTTCCTCTCCACTTTGCCCAGCAAACAACAAAAATACTTCTGAAAGTGCCATTTGGAATGAACGTTTGAGTTGTGATCAGACTCCAGAAGCAGGATGTGAAGGAAAGGGGTGGGGGTGTGAGTGATGCCACTCATATTGAAAATGATTCATGATAATAATMTAGCATTTTGTCAAGAGTCAAGGTAATAACACTAAGGCCATAAAAAACGTTTTTTTCAATCGCTGTTTCACAAGTAGCCTATGTGGTGAATTTTCAAAACACTTAATGGGTGATTCCATCGCTATGGATGTTACATTTGCATGCAGATTCACAACTTGAATGTCTCACAAAACAAAATATAAATGTAACTTTTGATGTGTGTATGTCTATAATACCCTTGGAGGGAGTGTATACCCAAAAAAGCCACTTCTAAATATTAGCATGTTGGCATGTTGGAGAAATTAAGCAAATAAGAGGCWGCATTATGGATGCTACATGAAATGGACAAGCTTTTTGGGGAGACTGAACATAWTAGCACCATTTCTTTGAGTTTGTAAGTCTTAAGTCAAAACATGGACAGCGATTTCGTGGGAAAGGCTGGGCTGAACACAAAATTTTGAAATTTTGAAAAGATTCTAATTTCCATTTTTACTTTAGAGAGGAAAAACGACCATAATTGTTTTTACACCCTCTGTTAAGGATGTTACAGAGTCTGAAATAGACAGTCAAATCTGAAAGGTTTCTTGATCAAAATCTATTAAAATCTGTTTAAAAAAATTCTGCAGAAGGCATAGTACCTTAGGATTGCATATTTACAGATAGCCTGAATAGTATACAAGACCAAGCACCTCACCCTAATAGGGTATTTTTTAAAATCTTTATAAATATCATTACAAGTTGAATGGAGACACAAATATAATGTTTTTTTTTTGTATTACAACTTTTCTGAAACATTGTAACAACATGTAACAAAACGTGTAAATTAGACTATATACACATGCCCAATCCATTTTTCCGGACACTGCATGAAGTCACTATATTTTGGGGGGCTTTCATTGGAAAAAGACACTGCTGAACAATTTATACATTGTTGATAAAGACTCCTCTCATCTTTCTTTCTAAACAACAGCAATGTAATATATGATACATGCATTTAATCATATATTTTCTAAGAGAATCTTAGCTAGAACACATCATTTTCAAGATATCAACAAATGTTTCCTTTTAAGTCTGAAGAATACATCTCAAAACAAGCACGGAAAAAGTGGCGAATGCACAAGCTTCTGAAGCTATCATACATCAATATCCAAATCAAATCTACTGTAAGTTTATTTGTCACGTACATAGATTAGTAAATAGTCAAAGTAAATGAAAGTAAATAGTAAATAGTAAATAGTAAAAGAAAGAAATTAAGAAATGACAGAACAAATCCAATTAACAACCAAATGCAATATATATCTACACATAATTAACTTCACAAGATATACTAGGAATGATATGTACAGCAATAGACATATTAGAATGAGCTATTTCGAGAATAAAGTGTATACAGTACATTTGGAAAGTATTCAGACCCCTGACTTTTGACACATTTTGTTATGTTACAGCTTTATTCTAAAATGTATTAAATACTTTTTTTTACCCTCATCAATCTACACACAATACACATAATGACAAAATGAAAACAGGTTTTTAGATATTTGACAAGTCACGTAGAAATGGTGATCTGTTTTACGTTTTTACAATAACCAACTGCTTTACAATACCCCTATTTGTACTTTATTTTACATGTGTTTTGTTATTTTTTTTGGGGGGGGGGTTACTTAAGCAATAAGGCACGAGGGTGTATGGCCAATATACCACGGCTAAGGGCTATTTTTATGCATGAYGCAACGCGGACCCCCACAAACCCCCAAGGTGCCTTATTGCTATTAKAAACTGGTTACCAATGTAATTAGAGCACTACAATGAAATATTTTGTCATACCAGTGGTATACTGTACTTAGAGTTTTGACAAATTAGCCATTTTGATAATCCGTTTCGATTTTTGTGCAAATGTACCACATACTTGTGAAGAGTTTTCATTCATTGGAATTTTGACCAATCAGATAAGCTCCGAAAAGATCTGATGTGAAAAGATCTGATGTGATTGGTCAAAAGACCAATTAGTGGAAAGAATATCCGAATTTGGTTGCCTGTCTTAACGCAGCCTTTGTAGTGCAGTTTCCCAGAGTCTTCATGGTGGAGTATGTTGATACTGACATGCTGTGATATACTGACATCCGTATCCCTTTCCTCTTTCCTCAGGGAGTGCCAAGAGTACAACACCCAAAAGCACACCTTCTCCCTGGCTATGACCGGCTGAGATGGGGCTCTGGCAGTGATACCCCTGGGAAGGGCCTTTGAGTGATCACACATTGGTACTCCGGGATTGCCCACCTACTCCGACACTGCAGCCCGGCCTACGTGGCCAGCATGAGCGTTGGGAGGATCAACCGTTACAGCATCGTGTCGTCCGAGGAGGAGGCGCTGCGCCTCACCAATATGCACAGCAGCAGCRGTGGCGGCATGAACGGCTTCGGCAACGGCAAGATCCACACACGCCGCAAGGTCCGCAACCGCTTTGTCAAGAAGAATGGCCAGTGCAACGTGCAGTTCACCAACATGGAGGACAAGTCGTCGCGCTACATGGCCGACCTTTTCACCACGTGCGTGGACATCCGTTGGCGCTACATGCTGGTGCTGTTCACACTGGTGTTCGTGCTGTCCTGGCTGGCCTTTGGCCTGGCTTTCTGGGTTATAGCGTTGCTCCACGGCGACCTGGACAACCCGGCCGGAGACGACAACTTCACGCCTTGCGTCCTGCAGGTCAACGGCTTCGTGGCCGCCTTCCTGTTCTCCATCGAGACCCAGTCGACCATCGGCTACGGCTACCGCTGTGTGACAGAGGAGTGTCCGGTCGCCGTGTTCATGGTGGTCTTCCAGTCCATCGTTAGCTGCATCATCGACTGCTTCATGATCGGCGCCATCATGGCCAAGATGGCAAGGCCCAAGAAACGTGCACAGACACTACTGTTCAGCCACAACGCAGTGATCGCTTTACGTGACAGCAAGCTGTGCCTCATGTGGAGGGTGGGGAACCTAAGGAAGAGTCACATCGTAGAGGCCCATGTCAGAGCTCAGCTCATCAAACCCCGGATCACTGACGAAGGGGAGTATATCCCCCTGGACCAAATAGACATCAATGTGGGCTTTGACAAAGGCCTGGACAGGATTTTCTTGGTTTCTCCCATTACGATTATCCATGAGATCAATGAGGATAGTCCACTCTATGGGATCAGGAAAAATGACCTGGAGACGGCGGATTTTGAGATCGTGGTCATACTGGAAGGGATGGTCGAGGCAACCGCCATGACCACGCAGGCCCGCAGCTCCTACCTGGCCACGGAGGTACTGTGGGGTTACCGGTTCGAGCCAGTGCTCTTCGAGGAGAAGGACCTGTACAAGGTGGATTACTCTCACTTTCACAAGACCTACGAGGTACCGTCCACCCCGTGCTGCAGTGCCAAGGACATGGTGGGGAACAAGTTCCTGGTGCCCACCTCCAACTCCTTCTGTTAYGAGAACGAGTTGGCCTTTCTCAGCCGGGATGAGGATGAGGAAGAGGAGGTGGTGGGCATGGGCAGTGGTACGTTCAGAGCACTGGCCAACCTGAACAGTCCTGACCGGAAYAATCGACACGAGTTCGAGCGGCTACAGACCACCAGGGGACTGGACCAAAGGTCGTACCGCAGGGAGTCGGAGATATGACCTCTGCCCTACCTGGGGTCAACTTCGATATGTTTTCTTTCCTTCCAAGGGTAAAAATGCAGAACAATGAGCAGTGCCATAGGAAAAGCTGACTACTGTAATAGGATGTAAAGTAAATGAGGGGACAGTGAAAGGGAAAGCGGGACACTGGAAAAAGTGGATGCTAGCAAACGTATGCAGCATGCAAAACTGTGGTAAAGAATGTCCACAGGACCACAACAAAAGGAAAAAGGCCAGTGAAGGACATTATTCCTTCATGGAAACTTGAATCTTAATTTTTCATTTGAGTTGAGCGTGTTTAATGATGCATCGAACAGGTATAATGACAAGACCTAATAATCAGGTCCCAGGTGTAAATATTATTCCGTAGATAAGTTATGTTTCATGTGGAGTATTATTTTAAAAAACATCTTTAAAAAATTTATTTTTAGCTATTTCAAGTTGCTATTGGGCACAAATGGCAGCGTTACAGTTTAAAGCTACATATAAGCTGTCCGCATTGCTGGAATTCACAATCGCTGGAACTGAGTTCGATGACACATTGAAAATTCCTGTGAAAGTGCACTGCAACATTCAGAAGCAATGAGCCGTGCTAAATGATCTAACCATCCACGAGCCACTGAAGCACAACATAGTTTCACAACTTGGACTTAATTTTAACCAGTTGTGATGAATCCATATCATTTGCACTATAAGCAGAACTTAAGAGTTGGCCCTATAGTAATGCAATACATTCATTTAGAATGGGCAATACATTTTATTGTTCATTTTGATACCCCTTGCTTCAAACATTAAAATAACACAAGATTATTCTGACCTCAATGAAGTTTGAAACTACTAAGTTGTTGATATGGAAAATATCATTACATTTCATAGTTCTTTTGATTATTCTCTTTTACAACGAATCTATGCACATCGTTAATGTTATCAGGAGACAGAAACTCAATGGAGATGATGCAATCCAATCATCATTGCATAATTCTACAAAGAGAACGGGTTTGATGAAAGTTTGACTGAACTCAATGGGAATTGAAGGGCTTCACATGTAAAAAGCATTTACCCTCTATTACACTGCATGACCAAAAGTATGTGGACACTTGCTCGTTGAGCATCTCATTCCAAAATCATGGGCATTAATATGGAGTTGGTTCCCCCTTTGCTGCTATAACAGCCTCCACTCTTCTGGGAAGGCTTTCCAATAGATGTTGAAACATTGCTGCAGGGACTTGCCTCCATTCAGCCACAAGAGCATTAATGAGGTCGGGCACTGATTAGGCGTTCGATGGGGTTGAGGTCAGGGCTCTGTGCAGGCCAGTCAAGTTCTTCCACACCAATCTCGACAAACCATTTCTGTATGGACCTTGCTTTGTGCACGGGGGCATTGTCATGCTGAAACAGGAAAGGGCCTTCCCCAAACTGTTGCCACGAAGTTGGAAGCACAGTTGGAAGATTTTCATTCACTGGAATTAGCCAGAACCATGAAAAACAACCCCAGACCATGACTCCTCCTCCACCGAACTTTACAGTTGGCACTATGTATTCGGGCAGGTAGCGTTCTCCTGGCATCCGCCAAACCCAGATTTGTCTGTCGGACCGCCAGATGGTGAAGTGTGAATCATCATCAGCTGACGCTTGGCATTGCGAGTGGTGATCTTAGGCTTGTGTGCAGCTGCCCAGCCATGGACTTGCACTGATGTTGCTTCCAGAGGCAGTTTGAAACTCARTAGTGAGTGTTGCAACSCGAGGACAGACCGTTTTTACGTGCTACGCACTTCAGCACTCGGCGGTCCCRTACTGTGAGTTTGTGTGGCCTACCACAGCCGCTGTTGCTCCTAGACATTTCCACTACACAATAACAGCATTTACAGTTAACAGGGGCAGCTCAAGCAGTGCAGAAATTTGACGAACTGAWTTGTTGGAAAGGTGGCATCTTATGACAGTGCCATGTTGAAAGTCACTGAGCTCTTCAGTAAGGCCCATTCTACTGCCAATGTTTGTCTACAGAGATTGCATGGCTGTATGCTCGATTTTAAGCACTTTCATCAATGGGTGTGGCTGAAATAGCCGAATCCACTAATTTGAAGGGATGTCCACATACTTTTGTATATATAGTGTATCTTTATAGTAAATAGTAGTTATTGTATGTTATAAAATCCCTTTTGATAGCTAAGTTCAAATAATATGAGGTRCATGCAGAAGGAATGGGACTTTACCAGGTAAATGGATGTGAGTTAAGTTTTACTTTGCACAAAAACTGTCATCAATATATTCATAATGGCCTACCAAGGATATGCGTGTGGGACAGGACATTCCCTTATTATGTTACAATTATTCATCCAATTCTTTTAGAAAAATATGGGCAAGCTTTTAAAAAAAACACTATCAAGCACAATAAACTATCTGTGATATTAGAGATTTGATTCCATCACACCTAAGACGCAATAGGTTTGCATGATCAGTTGGACAGCCAATACGAAAAGCAATACTACTGAAATGCACGTTCCTATTATTTAGTCGACATAATTGGCGATTGGCGCAAAGCKCCGTTTTATTCCTGGATACCACTTCTTGAGTCTAATGACTCTCCATTTTTTTTGTGGTGCACCTGTTAGATAACAGCACCACACTCGTCTCTCTGACAGCGATGTTTTGAGTTTGAGTTGCACAGACATCCTTCATCCTTCATTTACTGGAGTGCTCTCCAAAGTTAGATCACTCAAGAGGTTGCTGAGCAGCTGAGTTAAGTTTGATTTGGTACAACATCATATTAAGAATGATATGGACAAAATGATTTGTAAGGAGCGTTGTTGATATGGAATCCTACACCCACTGCGCACAGACGTGAGTTCAACATCTATTCCACATTGGTGCAGTGTCATTTCATTGAAATGACGTGGGAACAACGTTGAATCAACCAGTGTGTGCCCAGTGGGAAGCTACCGAAACTCAACTTGGAATTCGAATTGGACAATGATGGAAGTAACAAAAGTGGAAGTACTGGAAGTAACAAAATTAGTCATAATTGAGAAAGGTAAAAAAGTGTCTTGAATGTAAATCATCTAGGTTCAACTTCAAGCACAATACCAGGCAAAACATTTCTAAATGGGGGCGGCAGGTAACCTAATGGTTAGAGTGTTGGGTCGGTAAATCAAAAGGTTGCAGGATCGAATCCCCGAGCTGACAAGGAAGAATTCTGTCTTTCTGCCCCTGAGCAAGGCAGGTAACCCACTGGTGCCGTGGATGTCAATTAAGGCAAGCCCCTGCACCTCAYTGATTCAGAGGGGTCGGGTTAAATGCGGAATACACATTTCAGTTGAAGGCATTCAGTTGTACAACTGACTAGGTCTCCCCCTTTCCCTTAAAACCAAATAAATGTATTMTTTTAGTACATACAGATTTGCTTTTGTCTTCGTTACACTAGATTGAGTAGTTTTATCAGTATCTAAGTAAAGCAAGGAAACTAAGGTGCATGACAGACACATTGGAATATTTGGCATGAATCGTAGAATTTGAAATGTAATTTATGCCWACACATAATGCATTGCTCTACGAAATAGCACACAATTTATTATGCGGTGTCATGGAGTTAATGTCCCCTAAGATACTACTTTTCTCTGTTTCCTCTGACACCAAAATCACTGCCCTTCAAAGCAAGAAAACAACTATGARATGGTCATTCAGCTGGCTACAATGACTGATATTTTYCTAGTGGTTCTGTTATTCCTTAGGTATCCCTTAGGTATACTTTGCTCTAAATAATCCTTGCTTTTTAGATTTTTTAAGAAAAGAGAGATTTTTTGGGAGATGAATGAATGAAACCTTTTCGTCCCAATCCTAGACWTTATGCTCATTGCCTTCTGGGAAGGTTCTGGTATCCCATGTGTGACACCTTTGTACCTACTTACAATGTTTCAGTGGTATCCATGGTAAAGCATAATCAGCTTCTATGCTGCGTCATCGGAATGCAAAGTTCCATCATGCCTTTTAAATTTTGTATTTAATTTTTCCAGAAGGATTTTATTCAGTTTTAATGTTACCCAATCTGACCCCATTAAAACAGAAAAGGCACTATACACATGTATCAAAGGTGCACAAAGTCAACAAAGCATATTAGGTAACAGATAAACATACACAGAAATCAAAACATCTATTTTTATATTAAGTTGTTTTTAATATGACAGTATTTCCTTGAGATACAGTATAACAAAGTCATCCATATTTATCAATTTTGTACCAGAAAAAAGTCAGAAGATTAGATTGTTTTTCATTTCAGCTTTTGATTAAACAGGTATTTCTCTTAAAGGGATGATTGGAAAACCTTTGACCTCTGTAGAAGTCTTTCTATGGCCCAGGTGAAGAAATGTGTCCTGGGCTTTTTATTTGAATAGATAATGCAAAGCCARTTAAATTATTCAATTAAAACCTAATTGTAAAAGAAAACTGGATGGAGTGCAATTTTTTTCAATGTACCTATCACTGTAAAACACTGAGAACATTAGCATAATACTGAACAAAAATATAAATGCAACACAATTCCAACGATTTCACTGAGTTACAGTTCATAAACTCAGCAAAAAAAGAAACGTCCTCTCACTGTCAACTGCGTTTATTTTCAGCAAACTTAACATGTAAATATTTGTATGAACATAACAAGATTCAACAACTGAGACATAAACTGAACAAGTTCCACAGACGTGACTAACAGAAATTGAATAATGTGTCCCTGAACAAAGGGGACAGGGGTCAAAATCAAAAGTAACCGTCAGTATCTGGTGTGGCCACCAGCTGCATTAAGTACTGCAGTGCATCTCCTCCTCATGGACTGCACCAGATTTGCCAGTTCTTGCTGTGAGATGTTACMCCACTCTTCCACCAAGGCACCTGCAAGTTCCYGGACATTTCTGGRRGGAATGRCYCTAGCCCTCACCCTCYGATCCAACAGGTCCCAGACGTGCTCAATGGGATTGAGATCCGGGCTCTTCGCTGGCCATGGCAGAACACTGACATTCCTGTCTTGCAGGAAATCACRCACAGAACGAGCAGTATGGCTGGTGGCATTGTCATGCTGAAGGGTCATGTCAGGATGAGCCTGCAGGAAGGGTACCACATGATGGAGGAGGATGTCTTCCCTGTAACGCACAGCGTTGAGATTGCCTGCAATGACAACAAGCTCAGTCCGATGATGCTGTGACACACCGCCCCAGACCATGACGGACCCTCCACCTCCAAATTGATCCCGCTCCAGAGTACAGGCCTCGGTGTAACGCTCATTCCTTCGATGATAAACGTGAATCGAACCATCACCCCTGGTGAGACAAATCCGCGACTCGTCAGTGAAGAGCACTTTTTGCCAGTCCTGTCTGGTMCAGCGACGGTGGGTTTGTGCCCAAAGGCGACGTTGTTGCYGGTGATGTCTGGTGAGGACCTGCMTTACAACAGGCCTACAAGCCCTCAGTCCAGTCTCTCTCAGCCTATTGCGGACAGTATGGAGGGATTGTGCGTTCCTGGTGTAACTCGGGCAGTTGCTGTTGCCATCCTGTACCTGTCATGTTCGGATGTGTGATGTTCGGATGTACCGATCCTGTGAAGGTGTTGTTACACGTGGTCTGCCACTGAGAGGACGATCAGCTGTCCGTCCTGTCTCCCTGTAGTGCTGTCTTAGGCGTCTCACAGTACRGACATTGCAATTTATTGCCCTGGACACATCTGCAGTCCTCCTTGCAGCATGTCTACGGCACGTTCACACAGATGAGCAGGGACCCTGGGCATCTTTCTTTTGGTGTTTTTCAGAGTCAGTAGAAAGGTCTCTTTAGTGTCCTACGTTTTCATAACTGTGACCTTAATTGCCTACTGTCTGTAAGCTGTTAGAGTCGTAACGACCGTTCCACAGGTGCATGTTCATTAATTGTGTAAGGTTCATTGAACAAGCATGGGAAACAGTGTTCAAACCCTTTACAATGAAGGTCTGTGAAGTTATTTGGATTTTTACGAATGATCTTTGAAAGACAGGGTCCTGAAGAAGGGATGTTTCTTTTTTTTCTGAGTTTATAAGAAAATCAATCAATTGAAATAAATCCAGTAGGCCTTAATTTATAGATTCCGCATGACTGTGCAGAGAGGCAGCCATGGATGGGCCTGGAAGGGCATAGGCCCACCCACTTTGGAGCCAGGCGCACCCACTGGGGAGCCAGAACGAGCCAATCAGAAAGAGTTTTTCCCCACAAAGGGGGTTTATTACAGACAGAAATACTCCTCAGTTTCATCAGCTGTCTGGGTGGCTGGTGTCAGATGAACCCGCAGGTGAAGAAGCCGGATGTGGAGGTCCTGGGCTGGSGTGGTTACACATGGTCTGTGGTTGTGAGGCCGGTTGGATGTCCTGCCAAATTCTCTAAAGCTTATAGTAGAGAAAGGAACATTCAATTCTCTGGCAGCAGCTCTGGTGGACATTCCTCCWGTCATGATGTCAATTGCACGCTTCCAAAAAACCTAAAACATCTGTGGCATTGTGTTGTGACAAAAGTGGCCTTTTATTGTCCCCAGCACAAGCTGCACCTGTGTTATGGTAATGCTGTTTAATCAGCTTCTTGATATGCCATACCTGTCAGGTGGATGGATTATCTTGGCAAAKGAGAAATACTCACTAACAGGGATTTAAACAAATTTGTGCACAAAATTTGAGAGAAATAAGCTTTTTTTGCGTATGGAACATTTCTGGGATGTCTTATTTCAGCTCATGAAACAAGGGACCAACACTTTACATGTTTTGTTTATATTTTTGGTCAGTATACATTACTGTAGTAGCCCACAACACAACAGTGGCCATGCATGAACATAACATTCCACCATTTTGTTGCTCCCACATAGAAAATGTCTGTGTTGTGAAACGACCCTAAACGCAGGCAGTAGTCTACTTATAAGGTCTGACTAATCAATCCACCAACCGTCAGCGAGATGGATCATGACGACGAATGTGATCAAACGGAGGTCACAGATCAACATCTTTGTTGCTGCGTTGACCAAATGCCTGGAGGGACCAGGGGAATTTTGGGGCCCCAGGGACCCCAGGAACCAGAACTGGAGGCCAGCCAGAGACAGATGTAAAGAGAGAGATCAATGGAGGATTATTTTTACAGCATGTAAAGGGTGCACTCGCACAACATGGAAGAATGTAAGCTCTGTAACTAAGACTAGTGAGACCAGGGTTACTTTAATTTCAGATATGTCAGAAACATGCCACTATGCAACACACTGACCTAAAAAACCTATTCATAGATAATGTGTACAAGTATTTGGAAGGGTTACAAATATAATTTGGTTCACAAGAATGATACAGTGTATTTCCTGAGCGCTCTGGAGCAGGTTTTCATCTCTGTACTTTACTCCGTTCATCTTTGMCTCGATCCTGACTAGTCTCCCAGTCCCTGCAGCTAAACAACATCCCCACAGCATGATGCTGCCACCACCATGCTTCACCRTAGAAATGGTGCCTGGTTTCCTCCAGACGTGACGCTTRGCATTCAAGCCAAAGTGCTCAATCTTGGTTTCATCAGACCAGACAATCTTGTTTCTCATGGTCTGAGAGTCTTTATGTGCCTTTTGGCAAACTCCAAGCGGGCTGTCATGTTCCTTTTACTGAGGAGTGGCTTCTGTCTGGCCTCTCTACCATAAAGGCCTTATTGGTGGAGTGCTGCAGAGATGGTTGTCCTTCTGGAAGGTTYTCCCATCTCCACAGAGGAATTCTAGATCTCTGTCAGAGGCCCTTCTCCCCCGATTTCTCAGGTTGAGAAAAACCAGCTCTAGGAAGAGTCTTGGTGGTTCCAAACTTCTTCCATTTAAGAATAATGGAGGCTACTGTGTTCTTGGGGAACTTCAATGCTCCAATTTTTGGTATCCTTCCCCAGATCTGTGACTCGACACAATCCTGTCTCAGAGCTCTTGGCGCCGGAGGAGATGGCTGCCGTTTTACGGCCTCCAAACCAATTGTGCTATTGTGTGTGTTTTTTTCGTGTTATTTGTAACTTATTTTGTGCATAATATTTCTGCCACCGTCTCTTATGACCAAAAAGATCTTCTGAATTTCAGGACATCAATTACTCACCTCGTACTGGATGAAGACTTTTTCTTTAACGAGTCGGACGCGAAGGATTTTCTTCAGACGCCCGACAAGGCCCAAATCCCAGTCATTCGCATGAGAAAGAGACTGAGATATCGGGGACGTACGTCGAGGTGCCTGTGAGATATCGGGGACGTACGTCGAGGCGGTCTGTGTATATTTGTAAACAACAGCTGGTGCTGAAATCTAATATCTAATATTAAGGAAGTCTCAAGGTCTTGCTCGCCTGAGGTAGAGTATCTCATGATAAGCTGTAGACCACATTATTAACCAAGAGAGTTTTTATCTATAAACCACAAATCAATACTGGCACTAAGACCGCACTCAATGAGCTGTATAAGGCCGTAAGCAAACAAGAAAACGCTCACCCAGATGCGGCACTACTAGCAGCCGGGGACATTAATGCAGGGAAACTTAAATCYGTTTAACCTCATTTCCACCAGCATGTTAAATGTGCAACCAGAGGGAAAAAAACTCTAGACCACCTTTACTCCACACACAGAGACAMGTACAAAGCTCTCCCTCACCCTCCATTTGGCAAATCTGACCATAATTCTATCCTCCTGATTCCTGCTTACAAGCAAAAACTAAAGCAGGAAGTACCAGTGACTCGCTCAATAAACAAGTGGTCAGATGACGCAGATGATAAGCTACAGGACTGTTWTGCTAGCACAGACTGGAATATGTTCCGGGATTCTTACGATGGCATTGARGAGTACACCACATCAGTCACTGGCTACATCAATAAGTGCATCGATGACATCGACCCACAGTGACTCTACTTACATACCCCAACCAGAAGCCATGGATTACAGGCAACATCTGCACTAAGCTAAAGGGTAGAGCTGCCGCTTTCAAGGAGCAGGACTCTAACCCGGACGCATATAAGAAATCCCGCTATGCCCTCCGACAAACCATCAAACAGGCAAAGCGTTAAGACAGGACTAAGACTGAATCGTACTACACCGGCTCTGACACTCGTCGGACGTGGCAGGGCATGCAAACAATTGCAGACTACAAAGGGAGGCACAGCAGCGAGCTGCCCAGTGACACAAGCCTACCAGAGGAGCTAAATTACTTCTATGCTCGCTTCGAGGCAAGCAACACTGAAGAATGCATGAGAGTATCAGCTGTTCCGGACGGCTGTGTGATCACACTCTCTTTAAACAGGTAAACATTCACAAGGCTGCAGGGCCAGACAGATTACCAGGACGTGTATTCTGAGCATCCGCTGACCATCTGGCAAGTGTCTTCACTGACATTTTCAACCTGTCCCTGACTGTGTCTGTATTACCAACATGTTTCAAGCAGCCACCATTGTCCTTGTGCCCAAGAACACTAAGGTAACCTGCCTAAATGACTACTGACCCATAGCACCCATGTCTGTAGCCATGAGGTGCTTTGAAAAGCTGGTCATGGCTCACATCAACACCATCATCCTAGAAACCATAGACCCACTCCAATTTGGATACCGCCCCAACAGATCCACAGATGATGCAATGTCTATTTTACTCCACATTGCCCTTTACCACCTGGACAAAAGGAACACCTACATGAGAATGCTATTTATTGACTACAGCTCAGAGTTCAACAACATAGTGCCCACAAAGCTCATCACTAAGCTAAGAACCCTGGGACTAAACACCTCCCTCTGCAACCGGATCGTGGACTTCCTGATGGGCCGCCCCAAGATGTTAAGGGTAGGTAATAACACATCTGCCACGCTGATCCTCAACACGGGGGCCGCTCATGGGTRCGTGTTCAGTCCCCTCCTGTACTCCCTGTGCACCCATGACCGCATGACCAGGCACGACTTCAACACCTTCATTAAGTTTGCTGACGACACAATAGTGGTAGGCCTGATCACTGACAACGATGAGACAGCCTGTAGGGAGGAGGTCAGAGACCTGTTCCTGTGGTGCCAGGATAACAACCTATCCCTCAACGTGATCAAGTCAAAAGAGATGATTGTGGACTACAGGAAAAGGAGGACCGAGCACGCCCCCATTCTCATCAACGGGGCTGTAGTGGAGCAGGTTGAGAGCTTCAAGTTCCTTGGTGTCCACATCACCAACAAACTATCATGGTCCAAAGACACCAAGACAGTCACGAAGAGGGCACAACAAAACCTATTCCCCCGCTGGAGAATGACAAGATTTGGCATGGCTCCTCAGATCCTCAAGAAGTTCTACAGCTGCACCATCGAGAGCATCCTGACTGGTTGCATCACTGCCTGGTAAGGCAACTGCTCTGCCTCTGACAGCAAGGCACTACAGAGGGTAGTGCGTACGGCCAGTACATCACTGAGGCCAAGCTTCCTGCCATCCAGGACCTCTATACCAGGCGGTGTAAGAGGAAGACCCTAAAAATTCTTCTTAACAGCTTCTACCCCCAAGACAGAAGACTCCTGAACAGCTAATCAAAGGGTTACCCAGAACCCTCTTTACTCTGCTGCTACTCTCTGTTTATTTTCTATGCATAGTCACTTTAAATCTACCTACATGTACATATTACCTCAATTACCTTCACTAACTTGTGCCCCCGCACATTGACTCTGTACCGGTACCACCTGTATATACCCTCACTACTGATATTTTACTGCTGCTCTTTAATTATAATTATACATTTTTTTTTACTTATCTATTTTTTACTTAACACGTATTTTTCTTAAAACTGCATTGTTGGTTAAGGGCTAAGGGCTTGTAAGTAAGCATTTCACTGTAAGGTCTACACCTGTTGTATTCGACGCAAGTGACAAATTCAATTTGATATGATTAGATTAGAATTCCTTTGACCTCATGGCTTGGTTTTTACTCTGACATGCACTGTCAACTGTGGGACCTTATATAGACAGGTGTTTGCCTTTCAATTTATTTGCAATTCTCTATCTCTAACACAGCAGAATATTACAAGGAAAAAAGGTTGAATGTCTTCTATTTGTTCTTAATATTTGGCCAAAGGATAAGTAAAAAAAATGAAACTACGGAAACAGTTCYTCAGATTCCAGCATGTTCCTAGMGCTACACCCTGTAGCTGAAAWGGCTTGAATTCAATAATGGTCTATTAGCAGCAGTCTGAGCCCCTCGGCTGAGTGTCACCACTGCTCCGGCCTGCTCCCTTGACACCCATGCCACGGTCCCTGCAAATCAGACCTGTTAACTACCATACGGAGGCTGCTCCCTGCCACGTGACACGGCGGCCCCCCAAAAAATAGCCCGCAGCTGGAGAACCAAACACAACCCAAACACTGAGGCCCGCTCATCAATTTGTGCCTTCCTGGGCCTACCCTTTATACATTTTTCCACTGCTTTTTGTGGCAACCAGAAAATATATTGTCAAATAACTACATATTTTTATTTTTACAATAGTTGTCATATCATCAGGTTTTGACCATTAATGCACTTTTTAGAGTGAGGGAGACGCCCATGACACCCAAGGGAATGGCTGCCCCTTCTGTAGTCCAAGTTAGCATGTCCACACACTTCCCGGMCAGCAGGGGGCTTTGCTTCAAATGCTATGAAATGAAATAAGGAACAACCCAACAACACAAAAATTCCTTTGAAAAGAGGAGACTGACKGACTGACTGACTGAATGACTATGGGTGCCAGAGAGTTTGGTACAGTACTGTATAGCCAGCCATGCTCTCTGTGGGCTTTTGGTGACAGTAAAACAATGTGCAGTCGTGTTGAAGGGGCTGCCGTCAAGCTGTGTGGCTCTCCGGTCACKTTCACCTCTCAAAAGTTCTTACTATTAGTTATTGAGATTATATCACTCAGCGATAGACTTTTAGCCTGGAGGTCTTTAGCTATTGAATCAGCATACCTCCGCTTTGAAAGTAATACAGTAATAAATAAATGATTCAACTGCAAATCCTCCACCTTGTGAGGGGAGTATTAGATGCCACAAGGCAAACTGGATTATTATAATTATGTAAAGAGTTTCTCGAGTCCAATTTTTTATCACATTTAACCTTGACACAGGAAACATTACTAAGTGGTAAACATACAGCAGCCCTGAATCCAGGGGCTTTGCACCAAGGTAGCAAAACATGAGTCATTTCTTCCAACATGAGAAGCATTGGCCAACTTCATCACAATGAAATCCAGTATCAATGGCTTCTTGAGTAACCTTAGTTAKCTCTATTAGAGCCTAGAATAGTGCCCTGTGTGGTGAAGTCATGAGAAAAKACCAGCAGCTTTWTGGTCTGTCTGGTGAGTGGACTGGCCTCCGTCATCACCTGCTCTAATAGCCCTTTTACTGGGAGAGAGCAGGGATGGGATTCTCATCTCTCTATCCCTCCCTCCATCCTCCTGTCTCTCCATCCATGCCAGCAAGAGTACTGTCTCTTTATAACCATCCTCTGCAGGGTCTGAAACAACCGGATGCATCCGTTTTTCAGGGGAAATGGAACGAGGGCCTGTGGCACGACTTCCGCTTTTGGATGTTAAAACCTCTCTAGGGGGTGTGGGACCTGTCCCACCTGGCCAACATCCAGTGAAATTGCAGAGCGCCAAATTCAAAAACAGAAATAGTCATTATAAAAATTAATAATAAAACATACAAGTGTTATACATCGGTTTAAAGATTAACTTCTTGTTAATCCAACCACGGTGTCAGATTTCAAAAAGGCTTTACGGCGAAAGCATACCATGCGATTATCTGAGAACAACGCCCAGCGGACAAATCATTACAAACAGTTACCAGCCAAGTAGAGGAGTTACAAAAGTCAGAATAGGCACTAAAATTAATCACTTACCTTTGATGATCTTCATATGGTTGCACTCACAAGACTCCCATTTACTCAATAAATGTTTGTTTTGTTCGATAAAGTCCCTCTTTATATCCAAAAACCTCAGTTTTGTTTGTGCGCGTTTTGCTCAGTAATCCACAGGCTCAAAGGCAGTCACAACAGGCAGACGAAAAATCCGAAAGTATCAGTAAAGTTCGTAGAAAACATGTCAAACAATGTTTATAATCAATCCTCAGGTTGTTTTTAGTCATAATAATCAATAATATTTCAACCGGACAAAAGCTTCGTCAATATAAAAGGAAAACAAGAAAGGCGTGCTCTCGGTCGTGAGCATGAAAAACCTCTGGGACACTGCAGTGTCCACTCATTCAGTGGTCTTACTCCCTCATTTTTCAGGACACAAGCCTGAAACAATTTCTAAAGACTGTTGATATCTAATGGAAGCCATAGGAAGTGCAATTTGAGTCCTAAGTCAATGGATACTGTAATGGCATTCAAAACAAAACTACAAACATAAAAAAATCCCATTTCCTGGATGGATATTTCTCAGGTTTTCGCCTGCCATATCAGTTMTGTTATACTCACAGACATTATTTTAACAGTTTYGGAAACTTTAGAGTGTTTTCTATCCAAATCTACCAACTAYATGCATATCCTAGCTTCTGGGCCTGAGAAGCAGGCAGTTTATTTTGGGCACGCGTTTCATCCGGAGGTGAAAATAGTGCCCCCTACCCTAGTGATGTTTTAACAAGGTGACACTATATCTTAACTCCTCCTCCACATTTACTGGATTAGTTCAACAGTGCAGAAGAGAACCTCCACCGACAATTTTCTTATTTCGTCAAGACCAGAAAGGAAGAAACGCTGCTCTGGCGTTTCTTTTACGGCTGATAACTTAGGTTACTCTATCACTGACATCACTGTGTCCCCAGTGGACACAGGCCCTGCTCCGGCCCAGACAGAGTCTCCTGTGTCAGGCAGAATGGGAGCCATTGTGGAGGGGGGCTCTGGGGAACAGAACRTCCACACAAAGACAGGCTGGGTTGGAGGCGTGGGGTGTTAGGGGGAGACAGCATCTCGCCCAACCTGACATTGTCTATGGCTATGCCACTTTAAGCCAGGCACAACAATAACCGAAGAGTCCTGYATTTAACCAGGGAGTTCTGCATTTAATGCAATGCACTACACTACCTCTCAACTCCAATGGTTTGTATGGTAACTACGGGCCCTTAGGGATGGGCCACTGACAGAACTAATATGGAGTCTGAGATGGGCACACAGAGGACAGAGGACATTGCTGCTGACAAAGACAAGTGAAACTGGAGACACACAGTGACAGKTCCCCACTACTACAGACAAGGACCTTACTGAGAACCCCAAAACTGAATGTCCCTATTACATAAGAATTCCATTCTTTCTCACGTCATTCATTCACTCTTTGGTAATCTACTGTGGTAAATTAAATAGTTACATTATGTAAGATATCAGATAATAACACGTATGGTTTTACATATACCTAAGTATCAAAAGTAAATGTAATTGCTAAAATATACTTAAATATTGAAAGTAAAGTAAAAGTATAAATCATTTCAAATTCCATATACTAAACAAACCAGATGGCACCATTTATTTTTATTTTTTATTATTTAACACTCCAACATTCAGACAAAATTTACAAACAAAGCATTTGTGTTTAGTGAGCCCGCCAGATCAGAGGCAATAGGGGTGACCAGGTACATTGTACATTGTTTTCTTCATGAATGTAGTGAAGTAAAAGTAAAAGTTGTTAAAAATTTAAATAGTAAAGTAAAGTATAGATACCCCAAAAAATGACTTAAGTAGTACTTTAAAGTATTTTTTTAAAAGTTATTTACACCACTGGCATTATGTGGGTTGAATGCTGTAACAACACAGAATAAAAAAATGTATTCAAGTCCCATGATGGTGTTGACAGCCCATTACTGCTTATCATTACTGCGTATTAACCATMATTTTTTCACATTACTTTACGCTAATATAATATTTCAGTTGTTGTGTATATTACATTTGTTTTATCTGRTGACTTTATTATTTCATTCCAAGTCATCATATCATCTCTATAGAGCTGCTGCCTATGCTCTGACAAAATCACTATTTTGAARTTCTTCAAAGTAAATAAGGTATACTTTTATGATTGTTGAATACCAACTATCAATCACTTAKATCATGTATTTTCAGGTAGAGATACACTGTGAACAGTGGAGGMTGGTGGGAGGAGCTATAGGAGGATGGGCTCATTGTAATGGCTGGAATGGAATCGATGGAACGGAGTCAAACGTGGTTTCCATATGTTTGATGTGTTTGATACCGTTCCATTYATTCCATTCCAGCCATTACAATAAGCMCATCCTCCTATAGCTCCTCCCACCAKCCTCCACTGYTCACGAAGCAACAGCTGCTCTCTACATCCCCCTCACAATACTGCATTCTTCTGTCTCTTCYGTAGCAGGCGTAAAAGAAACACAGACCGGACAAGTAGATGCTTAATGGATTATGGTCATTGTAGTTAATTACCACTTTTGAACCATTACACTATGTACAATATCGGTCCTGTTGGAAACTACAACTCCATACTACATCGCACAGTTCAGGCTGTACTGATATAATATCTTGAGAAACGGTGCAATGTGCACATTGAGCTCAGAAAAAAAGATTGTCTAAGTCTATGTGATTTGTTACTCTAAGCTCTCAGCCAAACCAAAAAATTTAATTGTTCTGTGGCAAGGAGCTCATCCAACATACAGTACCAGTCAAAAGTTTGGACACACCTACTATTCAAGGGTTTTTCTTTTATTTTTACATTTTCTACATTGTAGAAAAATTGTGAAGACCTCAAAACTAATGAATAACATATGTGGATTCATGTAGTAACCAAAAAAGTGTTAAACAAATCAAATATATTTTTAGATTCTTCAAAGTAGCCACCCTTTTTCTTGATGACAGCTTTCCACACTTGGCATTCTTTCATCCAGCTTCACCTGGAATGCTTTTCCAACAGTCTTGAAGGAGTTCCCATATGCTGAGCACTTGTTGGCTGCTTTTCCTTCACTCTGCAGTCCAACTCATCCCAAACCATGTCAGTTGTGTTGAGGTCGGGTGACTGTGGAGGCCAGTCATCTGATTCAGCACTCCATCACTCTCCTTCTTGATCAAATAGCCCTTACATAGCCTGGAGGTGTGTTGGGTCATTATCCTATTGAAAAACAAATGATAGTCCCGCTAATCGCAAACCAGATGGGATGGCGTATCGCTGCAGAATGCTGTGGTAGCCATGCTGATTAGTGTGCCTTGAATTCTAAATAAATCACTGACAGTGTCACCAGCAAAGCACCCCCACACCATCACACCTCCTCTCCATACTTCATGTTGGGAACTACACATGCAGAGATCATCGGTTCACCTACTCTGCATCTCACAAAGACACGGCGGTTGGAACCAAAAATCTAAATTTGGACTCATTAGACCAAAGGAGAGATTTCCACAGGTCTAATGTCCATTGCTCATGTTTCTTGGCCCAAGCAAGTCTTCTTCTTTCTATTGGTGTTTTTATTAGTTGTTTCTTTGCAGCATTCGACCATGAAGGCCTGATTCACGCAGTCTCCTCTGAACACTTGATGTTGAAATGTTGTCTGTTACTTGAACTAATTTATTTGGGCTGGAATTTCTGAGGTTGGTAACTCTAATGAACTTATCCTCTGCAGCAGAGGTAACTCTGGGTCCCCCTTTTGTCAGGTTTTGGCCAGGATGTTCTGGTTTTTTTGTCACTAGATGTCCCCATTGCACCTTTTTTGTACCTTTTGTTTTTCCCTTGCTCTATTATTGTTTGCACCTGTATGTCGTTCCTTGTTAGTATTTAATCCCTGTGTGTTCCTTAGTTCCGTTGCTCAGTGTTTGTATGTTAGCACCCAGCCCCAGCCCAAGCCTTGTTGTGAACATATATTTTTTCTCTTGTTGGATTTTCCAGAGGTTCTCTGGTTTTTGTTCTTTGTATTTTGGATTAGTCTTTTAGGTTTGTCTTTTCCCTTGCTGCTTTTACCACTTTGTGGATTTTCTTTGTTTTTGGAAGTTATCTATTTTTTATTAAAACCACCATCTCTAGTACTGCTGTGTCTGCCTCATCTTCTGGGTTCTGCCGATTTAGTGACTGTTTCTAGCACCGGGTCCTGACAGAGAACACTGAGCCATTAAAATGAACCCAGAGGCAGCCAGTACCCAGGACTTTTTTCCATGCTGTCCCACCACGAGGGACTGTCCAACGTCACGAAGCTGCTCTGGTTAAGCAAGAGGCCTTATGGCTGGACATTCTCAACTTCTGTCGGAGATGATGACTTCCATAAAGCAGATTTCTGATCAACTTTCTCCTGCAACCGCTTCTGCTCCAGTTCATCAGATTCAAGTGCCCGTGGCAGTTAACCCCCTGGCTGAACCTCGTCTGCCGCTCCCCAACGGTTCTCAGGTGATCCGAGTGGTTGTAAGGGTTTTTCACCCAATGTTCTCTCTCCTTCGCAGCTGCAACCCTCGTCATTTCCCACCCGACCGGTCCAAGATAGCATAATATCATCACCCTGCTGTCGGAAAAAGCCCTAGCCTGGGCTACTGCTGTGTGGGATGCCAAAGTCCCTGCTGTGCCAGCTACTCTACCTTTGCTGAAGAATTCAAGCGAGTGTTTCAAGTCCTACCAACAGCTCCTGACTCTCCGCAAGGTCGGCGCAGCGTGACGGACTATGCCATCCAGTTCGCACGGTGGCAGCAGCGAGTGGCTGGAATGACGAGGCGCTCACAGTGTGCTTTTTGAAGGGTCTTTCCGACACCATCCAAGATGAACTGGCCACTCGGGAACCACCGGACAACCTCGAGTCCCTGATCAAGTTGGCTTCACGCATAGACCAGCGTCTGAAGAGAGAGAGAGCTCAACCGTAGATCTCTCACCCTAGCTCCTATCGGTCCCAGCTCCGAGTCTCCACCTTTATCCCCGCTGACTCCACCGGAACCCATGCAGGTTGGACGCATCTCCAGGCTGAGAGAGACCGCCGGATGAGGGAGCGATGCTGTCTATATTGCGGCAAACCGGGCCATTTCCTCTCCACGTGTCCGGGCTCCAGGGAAAACGCACTCTCCGTGCAGGCCTGGGAGGACTGTAACGGGAAACATAACTCCTCCCATCCATCCAACTCCCGCCTGCTCATTCAGTTACCCTTTCCTGGGACAACCACGAGCTTCCCTTCAAGCCTTGGTAGACTCTGGAGCCGCAGGTAACTTCATGGATGGTGTCTGGGCGAAGGAGAATGGCATTCCTCTGAACCTCTAAGTGACCCCATAAGGATTACTACGTTGGATGGAAGCCCTTTGGGATCTGGACTTGTCACTCGTGTCACTACCCCCTTGCGTCTTTCAGTTTCCCAACACAGGAAGTGATGAACTTTCATCTGACCTCGTGTTCCGAGTTCCCTCTCGTCCTTGGATACCCCTGGCTTCACAGCCATAACCCTCACATCGACTGGTCTGTGGGCACTATCAAGCAGTGGGGTCCTACGTGCCAAAGCCACTTGTATCTTCCCAAGTTCCCCGAGTTCCCCTCCCGAGTCTCTAGAATCCATCGACCTGTCCCGAGTTCCCGAGTGTTACCATGACCTCAAAACGGTATTTAAGCAAACAGAGGGCCACCAAACTCCACCACCATAGACCTTACGATTGCCCATCGACCTGTTTCCGGGCACCTGCCCCCCAGGGGTCGGATCTTTTCCCTATCTCCTCCCGAACGAGCTGCTATGGATACCTACATCAAGGAACGCTCTGGCAGCAGGCCTCATGCGTCCATCCACCTCGCCGGCGGGAGCAGGGTTTTTCTTGTGTGGCCAAAAAAGACGGGGGATTACGTCCTTGCATCGACTACCGGGGACTTTAATGCCATAACCGTCCGTACCGCTCCGCTACCCTTATGGCCACAGCCTTTAGAGCTGGCTCCAGGAAGAAGTGGTCTTCACTAAGCCTTGACCTGCGGAACGCATACCATCTTGTGCGGATATCAAACCCGGTGACGAGTGGAAGACCGCTTTCAACACGCCTACTGGTCACTACGAATACTTGGTGATGCCCTTCGGCCTGACCAACGCCCCGGCTGTGTTCCCAAGCGCTCATATAACGATGTGCTTAGGGATATGCTTAACATTTTCGTGTTTGTTTACTTGGATGACATCCTCATCTTTTCGAGCTCCCTTCAAGAACACACTAAGCATGTCCAGACAAGTGCTCAAACGCCTCCTAGACAGTTCTTGTACGTTAAGCCGGAGCAAGTGTGAACTTCCATTCCTCTCGAGTACAGTTCCTGGGATTTGTAGGGGAACCCGGTCGAGTCCAGATGGACCCCAAAGAAGGTAGGGGCTGGTAGCAGATTGGCCCACCCCCAATCCGTTAAGGAATTCAGCGTTTCCTGGGCCTTCACTAACTTTCTACCGCAAGTTCATCAAGAACTTCAGCTCGGTGGCAGCCCCTCTCTCAGCTTTAAACCAAGGGTGGCAACACAAGGTTTCTGTGGGGGAAGAGAAGCTGAGACGGCCTTCCAAGGACTCAAGCAGCGCATCCTCTCTGCTCCCAATCCTGACACTACCGACGGCGGATGAGCCTTTTGTGGTGGAGGTAGACGCATCAGAGGTTGTGTTGGAGCTGTCCTGTCTCAGAGGGGTGAAGACAAGAGGCTTCATCCTGCGCCTTCTTCTCTCACCGGCTTACCCCGGCCGAGAGGAATTACGATGTGGGGGAATCGTGAAACTCCTAGCGGTTAAGATGGCATTGAAGGAATGGAGACCACTGGCTCGAGGGGGCTTTCAACCGTTTCAGTCTTACGGACCACAAAAATCTGGAGTATATCCAGCAGGCGAAGTGGTTGAACTCCAGACAAGCTCGATGGTCTCTTTTCTTCAGCCGATTCCAGTTTATTCTCACCTATAGACCCGGGTGAAGAATCTCAAACCGGATGCCTTGTCACGAGTCTACTCTCCTGCCATTTCGAGAAGATACTGACATGACTGTTCTTCCTGCCGCTAAGATCGTGGCTCCGATCTCGTGGCAAGTGGAGGATACCGTGAAAACAAGCTCAAGCCATCGAACCGGGCCCTGGAGGAGGTCCTGCTAATCGGTTGTTTGTTCCCAAGGCAGCAAGGTCCCAAGTCCTTCTGTGGGGGCACTCTCTCGCCTCACCTGTCACCCGGGCGTAGGTCGCACCTTGGGTTCATCCAGCGTAAGTTCTGGTGCCCACCATAAAGAAGACGTGGCCACTTTCGTCAAGGCCTGTTTCCGTGTGCTGCCAGGGCAAATCTCTCACCTCCGCCCTCAAGGACTCCTTCACCCTTTATCTATTCCCCACCGACCCTGGTCCCATATCTCGCTGGACTTTATTACTGGCCTTCCTCCGTCCCATGTAATACTACGATCCTAGTCATCATCGACAGGTTTTCTAAGGCGGCCAGGTTTGTTCCCTTGACAAATTACCTTCTGCCAAGGAAACAGTGAGTTTGGTGATTAACATGTGTTCCGAGTCTTTGCATCCGCAAGATATGGTTTCCGACAGAGGTCCCCAGTTCGCCTCAAGGTTTTGGAAGGCCTTCTGCAACTCATTAGGGGCCACGGCCAGTTTATCTTTCAGGGTACCATCCGGAGTCCAACGGCCAAACTGAGAGGATGAATCAGGAGCTGGAAACCACCCTCAGATGTATGGTTTCCAACAACCCATCACACGGTCATCCTTCATTGTTTGGGCTGAGTACGCGCACAACACCTTGTGCTCCTCCTCCACTGGTATATCCCGCACGAGTGTCAGTTTGGCTATGCTCCTCTATTGTTCCCGACCAGGAGGCAGAAGTCAGAGTGCCTTCAGCCTCGAGGTTCATCAGACGCTGTCGCTTACGTGGAAGAAGGCCCGTCTTAATGCTTCTGCGTTCCTCTCAGCAGTACCAACGACAGCCAACAGACGTCGCCGTCCCGGTCTACCCTGTACCCCGGCCAGAGAGTATGGCTCTCAACAAAAAACTTACCGCTACGGGTGGAGTCTCGCAAGCTGTCCAGAGATTCATCGGACCCTTTAAGATTGCCAGGAGAGTCAATCCGTTACTTTTCGCCTGCACTTACCCAGAATCCCTTAAAATCAATCCCACATTTCACATTTTCTTATTAAAACCTGTTGTTTTTCTCCCCTTATTCCGGCAGGCAGACTCTCCCCTCCGCCCCGTGTCATCGGAGGCCAGTCGGTCTTATATCCGTCCACCGGATACTGGGACTCCCGCCGGGTGCAGCGGTCTGGCAGTTATCTGGTGGACTGGGAAGGCTACGGTCCGCAGGAGCGCTCCTGGGTTCCTGCCAAGGACATACTGGACCTGACCTCATTCGTCAGTTCAGGGCCCTCCACCCTGAGAAGCGTGGTAGGAACGTCAGGAGCCGTTCCTAGGAGGGGGATCTGTCAGGTTTTGGCCGGACTGTTCTGGTTTTTTGTCACTAGATGTCCCCATTGCACCTTTTTTGTACCTTTTGTTTTCCTGCTTTCTATTATTGTTTGCACCTGTATGTCGTTCCCTTGTTAGTATTTAATCCTGTGTGTTCCTTAGTTCCTTGCTCAGTGTTTGTATGTTAGCACCAGCCCAGCCCAGCCTTGTTGTGAACATATATTTTTCTCTTGTTGGATTTTCCAGAGTTCTCTGGTTTTGTTCTTTTGTATTTTGGATTAGTCTTTTAGGTTTGTTTTTTCCCTTGCTGTTTTTCCACTTTGTGGTTTCTTTGTATTTTGGAAGTTATCTATTTTTTATTAAACCACCATCTCTAGTACTGCTGTGTCTGCCTCATCTTCTGGGTTCTGCCGATTTAGTGACTGTTTTCTAGCACGGGTCCTGACACTTTCATGTGGCGGTCTTATGAGAGCCAGTTTCATCATTGCGCTTGATGGTTTTTTGCAAATGCACTTGAAGATATGTTCAATGTTCTTGAAAATGTTTCCACATTGACTGACCTTCATGTCTTAAAGTAATGATGGACTGTCGTTTCCTCTTTGCTTATTTTGAGCTGTTCTTACCATAATATGGACTTGATCTTGGCTATCTCTGTATACCACCCTATCTTGTCACAACACAACAGATTGGCTTCAACGCATTAGGAAAGGAAAGAAATTCCACAAATTAACTTTTAATAAGGCATTGAAATGCATTCCAGGTGACTACCTCATCATACTGTTGAGAGAATGCCAAGGTGTTGCAAGCTGTCATCAAGGCAAAGGGTGGCTACTTTGAATAATCTAAATATATTTTGATTTGTTTATTACAAATTGTTTTTATTTTATTTCACCTTTATTTAACCAGGTAGGCCAGTTGAGAACAAGTTTTATTTACAACTGCGACCTGGCAAGATAAAGCAAAGCAGTGCGAAAAACAACAACACAAAGTTACATATGGGATAAACAAACGTACAGTCATAACACGTAGAAATATGTATACAGTGTGTGCAAATGAAGTAAGGAGGTAAGGCAATAAATAGGCCATAGTGGGCGAAGTAATATAATTTTAGCAAATAACACTGGAGTGACAGATGTGCAGATGAGGATGTGGCAACTAAGAAATACTGGTGTGCAAAAGAGCATGATTCCATATGTGTTATTTCATAGTTTTGATGTCTTCACTATTATTCTACATTGTAGAAAATAGTACAATTARGAAAAACCCTTGAACGAACCGGTGACCAAAATTTTGACTGGTACTGTAGGTGGGAATGTGGTGACATCTAGCGGCAAAAAGTGGTGACGACAGGTTTGAACGAAAGAAACCAATGGGCTTGCTGTTTACTCARAACTGTTTCTCTTGACCAATCAATGCTAACGATGTTGTTATWATACAAAAAAAAGAGAAAAAGATGGCGTTCATTGTCTTATAAATCTGACTGAGTACCACGTTAGGCTAACGTTACATTTATACATTCTCGACGTTTCATGTGAGTATTAATTTAACTGGTAGTTTATCTATCTAACGTTACGTATATCATAGTATTCATAATGAATACGACAGGGCTCTCGTTTAACTTCACCCTGCCTGCACAGACAGACAGCTAGCTGTAGCTAGCTAGCCAGCCACTTTGCTGAGGAAGACAGATTGCTAGCTTGTCATGTTTTTGGTAGATAATTATATTTCTCAAATGTACATTATAATTCGTCAACAACTGTCTTGCAAACATAGTCTACACGGGGGAAAACAATACACGAGCTAGAAAGTCTCATCCGGTACGGTAGAGTGTGTATGTAGTAGTTATGCCCGGTTCATGGGCATAGCGACGCGTTACGTGCGCCTGAGTATTCTTTGACATATCCTTTCCAGATTTCTTCAATACTTTTGTTACTTCTCACCAAAGCAACGATGTTGGTTGAGCGCGGACAAATTATCTGTGTGGGCAGGGTGTAATTTCTCCAAAATACGAATAAACAACTTTAACACTTTAAAGCCAGACTGGTTCTGGTTCATGCATGCGTGTCGGATCTGCACTACAAGCATCATTGCGGTCCGACGCATAAACCAGAGATAAATAAACCAGAGAACCAGAGGTGCATGCATAGCATCTAAGTCGCGAGCCAGCAGTGTCGACTATGCACAACTTTGTTGCTAGTTTCACCAAGAAAAACGTACATCATGGAGCTTATACATCGTATGACATTGACATATACAAAAAAACGAACTCTTGAATTCCATGTAAGGCATGTGGTTGATAGATAATGTGTGTGGCTCTTGTCAGTATGAAGGTGGTCAATTTGAAACAAGCCATCCTCCAGGCTTGGAAGGAGCGCTGGAGCGACTATCAATGGGCCATCAACATCAAAAAGAACTTCCCAAAGGGAGCCACATGGGACTACCTCAACTTGGCAGGTCAGCTGATTTATGTTGATCATCCATGTAAATGCTTGGGAAGTGGAAAGTAAACAATRAATGTGTATGATTTCATTATTGTTGTATTTCCCTATGTTCCAGAGGCTCTCATGGAGCAGGCAATGATTGGGCCTTCTCCCAACCCGCTCATCTTGTCCTACCTCAAGTATGCCATCAGTTCCCAGGTAAGGTTCACATTTTGAAAAACATATTTTACCATATACATAACCTCAAAATACACACATATTCCAGACGATATGTGGAAATTATAACTTTTTGATAAAAGCATGAAACTTGGTTCACCTGTACTGTTTGAGGTCCTTAACATTTTCAGATATGGAGCCATCGCAAAAACGACTCATAGCGGCCATTTTCCATTTCACCATAACCAAATAATGTATTTTGCGTCATATCTCCTGAACCAAACATGAAAACAYAGAACGTGTAATGTCTAACCCTATGTTTTGATGGTCAAGGATTACAATGGTGCCATGTACTACATCATAAACAGGTCAGATTATTATATAATGGTGGACTGCCATGGAAAGAAATGTACGCAATAKAATATTATTTCTGTGGCATACCGTTGACTATTGCTGTCGTCGTCTCCCCTGCCTTTGAATGTGGATACTGTGTGTAGGGTTCACACAAGGTGCTTAAGGTACTCGAGTTTGACACTCTGAAATTCAAGTACTGGAATACCTTAAATCAGACATTTTCTCAAGTTGGCACTTKAATTAAAATGAGAGGAGAACAGAAAATGAGGAAATGCGTTAATATTAGAAATGCCTTGGTCTAGCGAATTTATTTCCAGGCAGACTACCGAGTTTTATTAGTTCGTGTTTTGCGCTCTGGTTGCCAAGCGAGCTCGCTCATTCCACCCACACTGCCACTCACAGGCAGGTACAGAACTGACTGATTAGGCGCCGCCAAACGTCACATTGATGGCTAAAATGCCAGGAAAATATAGATTCAATCTTGCCTGGCAGGATATTGATTTTTATGAATGGGTTTTGTCAGACCCAACCAGGGACGTAGTGGTGGGTAAATGCCGTTTACGCACCTTAGTTTATTTTGTTCATTGTCGTTTACGCACTTATTGCATTCCCAGTGTTGCTCAAGGCTTCTTGATTGGCGTTCTAATCGCGCCTAACTCTGTGAATGATTCATGTATGCTCGTTATACTTGTCAGCTCCCCCAGCTTTGCCTTGTTAGCAGCGCATTCATTCGCCACCTTGTCCAACGGGAAACTCTGCCGTGTCAACAGAAATCCCCCAAACAAAAACCCTTTGACTCACGGAGAATGAGTAAATAGTCTGTGATATTTCAATCAGATGTCTAGCCAGCTAGATAGAAAGGCTTGAACCTAGGAATAAACCTAGAGGTGAACCAGACTCTGAGGTGTGGCCAGTCCTCTTCTGGCTGTGCCGGGTGGAGGTTATAAGARTACATTGCCATTTTAAGGCCAGATTGTTCTTCAAGATGTTCATAGATGACCGGCAGGGTCAAATAAWAGTCACAGTGGTTGTCGAGGGCAACAGGTCAGTACCTCAGGTTTAAATGTCAATTGGCTTTTCATAGCCGAGCATTGAGTTAGAGACAGCAGATGYGGTAGAGAGAGGGAGTCGAAAACAGCAGGTCCRGGACAAGGTAGCACATCCGGTGAACAGGTCAGGGTTCCCTAGCCGCAGGCAGAACAGTTGAAACTGGAGCAGCAGCACGACCAGGTGGACTGGGGACAGCAAGGTGTCATCAGGCCAGGTAGTCCTGAGCCATGATCCTAGGGCTCATGTTCTCCGAGAGGGAGAGAGACAGAATTAGAGGGAGCATACTTAAATTCACACAGGACACCAGATAAGAAAGGAGAATTACACCAAATATAACAGACTGACCCTTGCCCCCTGGCACATAGACTATTGCAGCATAGATACTGGAGACTGAGACATGCAGTGGGTCAGGGGACACTGTGGCCCCGTCCGACGATATACCCCCAGACAGGGCCAACCAGGCAGGATACAACCACACCCACTTTGCCAAAGCACAGCCCCCACACCACTAGCGGGATATCAACGGACCACCAACTGACTACCCTGMGACAAGGCTGAGTATAGCCCACAAAGATCTCCTCCACCGCACAAGCCAGAGGGGGAGCAAAACCGGACAGGAAGATCACGTCTGTGACTCAACTCACTCAAGTGATGCACCCCTCCTAGGGACTGGATGGAAGAGCACTACTAGTAAGCCAGTGACTCAGCCCCCGTAATAGGGTCAGAGGCAGAGAATCCCCGTGGAGAGAGGAGCCGGCCAGGCAGAAACGGCAAKGGCAGTTCGTGATTCCGGTGTCTTGCCGTTCACCTTCGCAACCCTGGGCCAGACTACACTCAATCATAGGATCTACTGAAGAGATGAGTCTTCTGTAAGGACTTAAAGGTCGAGACMGAGTCTGCGTCTCTCACATGGATAGGCAGATCATTCTATAAAAATTGAGCTCTATAGGAGAAAGCCCTGCCTCCAGCTGTTTGCTTAGAAATTATAGGGACAATGAGGCCTGCGTCTTGTGACCATAGCATATGTCTATGTATGTACGGCAGGACCAAATCGGAGAGATGGGTCGGAGCAAGCCYATGTAATGCTTTGTAGGTTAGCAGTAAAAYCTTGAAGTCAGTCGTAGCCTTAACAGGAAGCCAATGTAGAGAGGCTAGCACTGGAGTAATGTGATCAAATATTTTGGTCCTGGTTAAGGTTCTAGCAGCCGTGTTTAGCACTACCTGAGGTTTTTTAGTGCTTTGTTCGGGTAGCCGAGAGTAGAGCATTGCAGTAACCTAATCTAGAAGTGACAAAAGCATGGATTAGCTTTTCTGCATAATTTTGACAAAAAGTTTCAGATTTTTGCAATTTTACAAAGATGGAGAAATGCTGTCCTTGAAATATTCTTGATATGATTGTCAAAAGAGAGATCAGGGTCCAGAGTAAAGGCGAGGTCCTTCAGGTTTATTTGAGACGACTGTACAACCATCAATATTAATTGTCAGATTGAACAGCAGATCTTTGTTTCTTGGGACCTAGAACTAGCATCTCTGTTTTGTCCAAGTTTAAAAGTGAAACATTTGCCGCCATCCACTTCCTTATGTCTGAGACACAGGCTTTCGGGGTAGGCATTTTGGGGCTTCACCATGTTTCATCGAAATGTACAGCTGGGTGTAGTCGGCATAGCAGTGAATGTTGACATTGTGTTTCCGAATGACATTACCAAGAGTTAGAATATATAGTGAAAACAATATTGGTCCTAATACGGAACCTTGAGGAACGCCGAAACTTACAATTGATTTGTCAGAGGACAAACCATCTACAGAGACAAACCGCTATCTTTCCGACAGATGAGATCTGAACTAGGCAAGAACTTGTCCGTGTAGACCAATTTGGGATGAGAATGATCGAGGGTGTCAAAAGCAGCACTAASGTCTAGGAGCACGAGGACCGATTTACCACCTTTACGACGGCAGTCTCAGTGCTATGATGGGGTCTAAAACCAGACTGAAGCATTTCGTATACATTATTTGTCTTCAGGAAGGCAGTGAGTTGCTGCGCAAAAGCTTTTTAAAAAGTATTGAGAGGAATGGGAGATTTGATATAGGCCGATTTTAGTTTTTTATATTTTCCGGGTCAAGGTTTGGCTTTTTCAAGAGAGGCTTTAATACTGCCACATTTAGTGAGTTTGGTACACATCTGGTCGATAGGGAGCTATTTTTATTCTTCAACAGGAGGGYCAAGCACAGGAAGTAGCTCTTTCAGCACAACTGAGCTTTGGAGAAATACGCAGATTCAAAGTGGAGTCTGTAATTCGTTTTTTAATGATCATGATCTTTTCCTCGAAGTTTGAATTTATCACTGCTGAAGTGAAAGCTAACCTCTGTTGAATGCTGCTTTTTAGTTAGCTTTGCGACAGGATCAAAAATACATTTTGGATTGTTCTTATTCTCCTCAATTAGGTTGGAAAAATAGGATGATCGAGCAGCAGTGTTAAGCAACTGTTAAGGCTACGACTGACTCTTCGATATTGCACGGTACTGTCTATCCAAGTTAGTTGGAACGGAAATGGTGGAGCGCAATCACCGTTCCAATTTTTTGGGAAGCTTTCTTCAGRGCTCGGGTATTTTCTGTATACCAGGGAGCAAATTTCTTGTGACCTATGTYTTGTTTTTAGGGGTGCGACTGCATCTAGGGTATTACGCAAGGTTAAATTAAGATCCTCAGTTAAGTGGTTAACCGATTTGTGTACGTTGATGTCCTTGGGTAGGTGTAGGGAGTCTGGAAGGGCATCTAGGAATCTTTGGGTTGTCTGAGAATTTATWKCACRGCTTTTGATTATCCTTGGTTGGGGTCTGAGCAGATTATTTGTTGCGATTGCAAATGTAATAAAATGGTGGTCCGATAGTCCAGGATTATGAGGAAAAACATTAAGATCCACAACATTTATTCCACGGGACAAAACTATGACCAGAGTGTGGCAGTGAGTAGGTCMGGAGACATGTTGGACAAAACCCACTGAGTCGATGATGGCTCTGAAAGACTTTTGGAGTGGGTCTGTGGACTTTTCCATGTGACTATTGAAGTCACCAAAAATGTGAATATCTGCCATGACTACAATGTCTGATTAGGTATTCAGGGAATTCAGTGAGGAACGTTGTACACGGCCCAGGAGGCCAGTAAACACTAGCTATAAAAAGTGATTGACTAGGCTGCATAGATTTCATGACTAGAAGCTCAAAATAGTCTTTTTTTTTCTTCTGTAAATTGCAATTTGCTCTCATAAGTGTTAGCAACACCTCCGCCTTTGCGGGATGCACGGGGGATATGGTCACTAGTGTAACCAGGCGGAGAGGCCTCATTTTAACACTACATTCATCAGGCTTGGGCCATCTCTCAGCCAGGCCAGTCACTTCAAGATTATGATTAGTGATTAGTTCATTGTCTACGACTGCCTTGGAAGTGAAGGATCTAACATTAATTAACCCTATTTTGAGATGTGAGATCAATCTCTTTCAATAATGACGAAGGGAGGTCTTTATTCCAGTGATATTGTTAAGGCGATTACGTATGTTTTGCTCAACCTAGATCGAGGCACAAACATGGTCTCAATGGGGATAGCTGAGCTGACTACACTGACTGTGTGCTAGTGGCAGACAGAGTTCACTAAGCTGGCAGGCTATCTCATTGTAGCGCTAGAGGAGTTAGACGGGGCTCTATGTTCATAGATAAGATGAGAGCACCCCTCCAGCTAGGATGGAGTCCGTCACTCCTCAGCAGGACAGGTGTGGTCCTGTTTGTCGGTGAATCCCAGAAAGAGGTCCAATAATCTACAAATTCTTATCTTTTGGGAGGGGMAGAAAACATTACAGCCTCAAGTAGAGGTCGACCGATTATAGTTTTTCAACACGATACCGATTATTGGAGGACCAAAAAAGCCGCTACCGATTAATCGGCCTATTTTATTTGTAATAATGACAATTACAACAATACTGAATGAACACTTATTTTAACTTTAATATAATACATCAATAAAATCAATTTAGTGAAACATGTTCAATTTGGTTTAAATAATGCAAAAACAAAGTGTTGGAGAAGAAAGTAAGTGCAATATGTGCCATGTAAGAAAGCTAACGTTTAAATTCCTTGCTCAGAACATGAGAACATATGAAAGCTGGTGGTTCCTTTTAACATGAGTCTTCAATATTCCCAGGTAAGAAGTTTTAGGTTGTAGTTATTATAGGAATTATAGGACTATTTCTCTCTACGATTTGTATTTCATGTACCTTTGACTATTGGATGTGCTTATAGGCACTTTAGTATTGCCAGTGTAACAGTATAGCTTCCATCCCTCTCCCGCGTACCTGGGCTTGAACCAGGAACAACATCGACAACAGCCACCCTTGAAGCAGCGTTACCATGCAGAGCAAGGGAACAACTACTCAATCAATCAATCAATTTTATTTTATATAGCCCTTCGTACATCAGCTAATATCTCGAAGTGCTGTACAGACACCAGCCTAAAAAACCCCAAACAGCTAGTAATGCAGGTGTAGAAGCACGGTGGCTAGGAAAACTCCTAGAAAGGCCACAAACCTAGGAAGAAACGCTAGAGAGGAACCAGGCTATGAGGGTGGCCAGTCCTCTTCTGGCTGTGCCGGGTGGAGATTATAACAGAACTATGCCAAGTGTTCAAAAATGTTCATAAGTGACAAGCATGGTCAATAATAATCATGAATAATTTTCAGTTGGCTTTCATAGCCGATCATCAAGAGTTGAAAAACAACAGGTCTGGGACAGGTGGCGGTTCCATAACCGCAGGCAGAACAGCTGAAACTGGAATAGCAGCAAGGCCAGGCGGACTGGGGACAGCAAAGGAGTCACCACGGGTGGCAGTCCGGCGACGCATGGTCTCTAGGGCCCAGGTCCTCCGGAGAAAGAAGAGAGAGAAGATTTTCAAAATTTCCATAAATGACAAGCATGGTCAAATAATAATCAGGGAATAAATCTCAGTTGGCTTTTCATAGCCGATCATTAAGAGTTGAAAAACAGCAGGTCTGGGACAGGTAGGGGTTCCAATAACGCAGGCAGAACAGTTGAAATGAACTGAATAGCAGGCAAGGCCAGGCGGACTGGGGACAGCAAGAGAGTACCCAAGGCCGGTAGTCCCGACGTATGGTCCTTAGGCTCAGGTCCTCCGAGAGAAAGAAAGAGAGAGAAGGAGAAAATTAGAGAGAGCCAAATTTTCAAAATGTTCATTAAAGGTCAAGATACATAATCAGGGAATAATTCCAGTTGGCTTTCATATCACATTCAATAACTCAGAATAAACAAGTCTCAGTTGGCGTTATGTTGCATTAGCAGATCTATAAAGACTTAGCGAAAACAGTTCGAAGGTCGGGAGGACAGTGAAGCAGGGATCCGGAGAAGTCGGCGGGATAGATGTATATAGGAGCCCGGTAGGTCAGGCATCATGGGAGAGTAACTCGACCCTGTATGCCTAGTAGAACTAGAGAATACTTAGATTCAGACCACAGTGAGCTCCGGAGATAGCAGAGAGGCGTGCGCGGTAACAGCGAGATCCTCTGCCACCGTAACTTCCTGACGCTATGGAGTACTACTACAGGCAGGAGAGCTCACTGTAAGCAGCCCGTCACAGCACAGTAACACTGACTAGACTTAGGAAAATGTACCCAGGTGAACCAAGGAGCGCTCAGCCCGAGAGCAAACCATGGGAGCAAACTCTGTCATGAGACCGCAGCGTCGGAGACTGTTGCAAAGAAACGCCCCCATTTGACAGGGCCAAATACTCCAGAGCGGAGTGACGGTTTGAAAGCTAGCTAACTTTGACGCGCGTTCACCTCTCCGCTAACTAATTGCTAAGTCATTTATTCACATGGTTTATCACAGCCTAATCTCGGGAGTTGATAGGCTTGAAGTCATAAACAGGCGCAATGCTCGAAGCATTGCAAGAGGCTGCTGGAAAAACGCACGAAAGTGCTGTTTGAATGAATGCTTACGAGCCTGCTGGTGCTCTTCCATCGCTCAGTCAGACTGCTCTATCAAATCATAGACTTAATTTTAACATAACACACAAATACGAGCCTTAGGTCATTTATGGTCGAATCCGGAAACTATCATCTCGAAAACAAAACGTTTTCTTCTTTCAGTGAAATACGGAACCGTTCCGTATTTTATCTATGGGTGGCATCCATAAGTCTAAATATTCCTGTTACATTGCACAACCTTCAATGTTATGTCATAATTACGTAAAATTCTGGCAAATTATTTCGCAACGAGCCAGGCGGCCCAAACTGTTGCATATACCCTGACTCTGCGTGGAATGAACGCAAGAGAAGTGACAAAATTTCACCTAGTTAATAATATTGCCTGTTAACCTGGATTTCTTTTAGCTAAACATGCAGGTTTAAAAATATATACTTGTGTGTGTGTTGATTTTAAGAAAGGCAATGATGTTTATGTTTAGGTACACGTTGGAGCAACGACAGTCCTTCTTCGCGAATGCGCACCGCATCGATTATATGCAACGCAGGGAACGCTAGATAAACTAGTAATTCATCAACCATGTGTAGTTATAACTAGTGATTTTATGATTGATAGATTTTTTTATAAGATAAGTGTAATGCTAGCTAGCAACTTACTTGGCTTCTTACTGCTCGCGTAACAGGCAGGCTCCTCGTGAGGCAGGTGGTTAGAGCGTTGGACTAGTTAACCGTAAGGTTGCAAGATTGAATCCCTGAGCTGACAAGGTAAAATCTGTAGTTCTCGCCTATAAAGGCAGTTAACCATCGTTCCTAGGCGTCATTGAAAATAAGAATGTATTCTTAACTGACTTGCCTAGTTAAATAAAGGTGTAAAAAAAATAAATAACGATTTCCGATTGAAATCGCCTAATTAATTGGCCATTCCGATTTAATCGGTCGACCTCTAGTCTCAAGTCTTGGGTATGATGCTACAAGCTTGGCACATCTGTATTTGGGGAGTTTTCCCATTCTTCTCAGCAGATTGTCTCAAGTTCTGTCAGGTTGGATGGGGACCGTCGCTGCACAGCTATTTTCAGGTCTCTCCGAAGATTTTCGATCAGGTTCAAGTCGGGCTTGGCTGGGCACTCAAGGAGATTCAGAGCCTTGTCCCAAAGCAACTCCTGCGTTGTCGTGGTTGTGTGCTTATGGTTGTTGTCCTTCTGGAAGGTTCTCCCATCTCCACAGAGGAGCTCTGTCAGTGACCATCGGGTTTTTGGTCACCTCCCTGACCAAGGTCCTTCTCCCTTGATTGTTCAGTTTGGCTGGGCGGCCAGCTCTAGGAAGAGTTTGTGGTTCCAAACTTCTTCCATTTAAAAATGGAGGCCACTGTGCTCTTGGGGTCCTTCAATGCTGCAGAAATGTTTTGGTACCTCCCAGATCTGTGCCTCGACACAATCCTTCCTCGGAGCTCTGCGGACAATTCCTTCGACCTCATGGCTTGGTTTTTCCATCAAGTTGTAGAAACATCTCAAGGATGATCATTGGAAACAGGATGCATCTGAGCTCAATTTCGAGTCTTATAGCAAATGGTCTGAATACTTATGTAAATAAGGTTTTTATTTTTAATAGATTTGCAAACATTTCTAAACCTGTTTTCACTTTGTCATTATGGGGTTAGTGTGTAGATTAATGAGGGGGGGGGGACGATTTAATAAATTTTAAGAATAAGGCTGTAATGTGATAAAAGTTGATTGTGAATAATCTCGGAATGCACTGTAGTTGTGTTCTGTGGGTGTCACTGAGTAGGCTGATACACCGTTTCATGGGGGCATAATCTATAGGTTAGGCCAGGGTTTCCCAAACCCGGTCCTGGGGCCCCCCCTGGGTGCAAATGTTTTAACCTAGCACTACACAGCTGAATCAAATAATCAATGCTTGATGATGAGTTGGTTATTTGAATCAGCTGTGTGTAGTACTAGGGCAAAAAAACTAAACGTACACCCAGGGTGAGCCCCAGGACCGAGTTTGGGAAACCCTGGGTTAGACTGTACAGTGCAATATGATTGTCCAATGCACACAATATACTGACTTTGAAGGTGATTTTCCACAGTCATTGTTCTGCAATAAGAGCTAAGACGCTAATATTTGTTTATACTCTTGAGAATWGTTTTCTGTGGATGTCACTGAGTACSCTGATACCCCATTTCATGGGTGCACAATCCGTAGCTAAGGCTTTATAGTGCGTAGAAGTATGCCCCCAATGCAATTATGCAGTTTAATACTTCCACAGTTGGATTTCAACAGTTTTTTTGGTCCAACTAATGAATCATTGTATTTCATTTTAAATGATGTAACAACATTCCAATCTAGTCCAAATATGGCATGATTTCCCTGTGTATTTGTTTGCTTTGCTTTCAATGAGGGAGTTTTTTTAAAGGCAAACTGCAAATTCTACTTTTGTGGCTAATCGTTATTGTGGCTAGTGTTCAGCAGGAGGGACACAACTTTGGCAAACGTTTAGATGCATGGAAATGTATTATGTAGAACAAACATGCCTCTGATTAGAATCAATCATGTCAGTTCTATTAATAACATTTCTATCTGCACTGTACCAAAACAGTTTTGTACTAAACATGCCCACTGAGCTACATACGAACCCCGCTCTGCCCATCGCTTGTCTGTCTGGAAAGCTTCCTCAAATGAACACGTGTGGTGGGCAGGGTCAGACCAGGCTGGCCCCACCCACAGCTCATACCGCCCGTTCCGTGGCGTGGGGTTTCTCTCTAGCGGTTAGAGCGTTTGGCCAGTAACTGAAMGGTTGCTAGTTCGAATCCCCGAGTCGACAAGGTGCARAATCGGTCGAYGTGCCCTTGAGCAAGGCAATTAACCTTAATTGCGCCAGAGTCACTATTAATAATTGCAGACCCTGGCCGTTACCCCACTCTCCGAGGGTGTCTCATGGGGAGTGAGATGCAAAAAACACGTTGTGAAATAGGACACATATTAGCATCTACCCAAATTAATATTATAAAATCTATGTCCAGATATTTTCATAGGCCTTCCTGTGTTCCTTGAATTTACACAGTATCCACTTTCACAACAGCAGCGGCAAGACAACAGCTGAAATAATATTATTTTGCGTACGTTGTCAGAATGTGTTTTTATTGGAATTCTTCCCGTTGCTTACCATGGCTCTTTACCATTTTATATAACAATCAGAACTGTTTCTGGTGTACATGGCACCGTTGGAATCATTGACCAACAAAACATAGTTGCAGACCTCACCCTTTCTGTGTTATCATGTTTGGTTTGGGAGATATGACACACAATAAATGTTTTCGTTATGGCGGAATGGAGAATGTTTCTGCGATGGCTCCATATCTGAAAATGTGCAGGGCCCCAAACAGTACAAGTGTATTAAGTTCACATTTTCATAAAAGCATGAAACATCTCAAATTTGTTTCATATTGCTTGACTAATGTAAGATCTGTCTTTGGTTGTTGGATTATTGAAGAGTTATTCTGCATATTCTTCCCATGGTAGGAAAGACAGTGTAGGAGATTTGCTGGTGAAAAGTGACAAAAGGTGCTTGATTTATGCACAATTATTATTAATAGAAACCATTGTATTTCCTCAGATGGTCTCTTATTCAAGTGTACTCTTAGCCATCAGTAAGGTGAGTTGGGTTCCTCTTTCTGTCACTCTGGCCAATAACAACTGTCTGACTGCTACCAGACATGCATGCTTTCATCGGATGACAACTTGTCTGACATGCTCCTTTTTGTTCCTGAAGTTTGATGACTTCTCCAGAGAGCTCTGCGTCAAGTCCCTGTTGGAGATAATGGACATGTTCTGCCACCGTCTCAGGTACTACACACTTGCTTTATCCCGTCCCACTCCTGTCCTGTTATATTCTTCCTTCCTTTAAATTTGACAATGGTGTTAGCCCTAGAAAACGTTTCATCCTGGCTCTGCCGAGAAAGAGATGCAACTTTCTYTTTTTGTTATTAAATATGGTTGAAGCACTAATAGTTGAGTCTGCCGGTTGAATGATTATCTCAGAGCGTCAGAGTGAGTGCATTTCTGACATCAAGTCATCTTTCACTTTGAAAAATAATACCCCAGAATAATCCCTAACATCAATTCTACCCAGCTGCCACGGGAAGGCGGAGGAGTGCATCGGGCTGTGCCGGGCCCTGCTGGGTGTGGTAGTGTGGCTCCTGACGGGCTGCGCCTGCTACTGCGAGAGGCTCAGGGAGCTGGGGCCGTCGGCCAGCACAGAAGCCAACCTGAGGGCCTGCCTGGAGAGGYTGAGGGATTTGGTGAACAGCCAGAAGAACAGGGCCCTAGTCCACATCGCTCGCCTGGAGGACCAAGGTCAGTCAGGGGATACAGAATCTTCTATGAGGTTTTCCTATAACTAAACTCAGCAAAAAAAGAAATGTYCCTTTTTCAGGACCCTTTCTTTCAAAGATAATTCATAAAAATCCAAATAACTTCACAGATCTTCATTGTAAAGGGTTTAAACACTGTTTCCCATGCCTGTTCAATGAACCATGAACAATTAATGAACATGCACCTGTGGAACGGTTGTTAAGACACTAACAGCTTACAGACAGTAGGCAATTAAGGTCACAGTTATGAAAACGTAGGACACTAAAGAGGCCTTTCTACTGACTCTGAAAAATACCAAAATAAATATGCCCAGGGTCCCTGCTCATCTGCATGAACATGCCTTAAGCATACTGCAAGAAGGCATGAGGACAGCAGATGTGGTCAGGGCAATAAATTGCAATGTCTGTACTGTGAGACACCTAAGACAGCGCTACGGGGAAGAAGGGACAAACAGCTGATCGTCCTCGCAGTGGCAGGCCACGTGTAACAACAGCTGCACAGGATCGGTACATCCGAACATCACACCTGCGGGACAGGTACAGGATGGCAACAGCAACTGCCCGAGTTACACCAGGAACGCACATTCCCTCCGTCAGTGCTCAGACTGTCCGCAGTAGGCTGAGAGAGGCTGGACTGAGGGCTTTTAGGCCTATTGTAAGGCATGTCCTCACCAGACATCACCGGCAACAACGTCCCCTATGGACACAAACCCACCGTCGTTGGACCAGACAGGACTGGCAAAATTGCTCTTCACTGACGAGTCGCGGTTTTGTCTCACCAGGGGTGTTGGTCGGATTCGCATTTGTCGTCGAAGGCATGAGCTTGTCATTGCTTGCAATCTCAATGCTGTGCGTTACAGGAAAGACCTCCCTCATGTGGTACCCTTCCTGCAGGCTCATCCTGACTTGACCCTTCAGCATGACAATGCCACCAGCCATACTGCTCGTTCTGTGCATGATTTCCTGCAAGACAGCAATGTCAGTGTTCTGGTGCAGTCCATGAGGAGGAGATGCACTGCAGTACTTAATGCAGCTGGTGGCCACACCAGATACTGACTGTTACTTTTGATTTTGACCCCCCCCCCCCCTTTGTTCAGGGACACATTATTCCATTTCTGTTAGTCACATGTCTGTGTAACTTGTTCAGTTTGTCTGTTGATGAATCTTGTTACCTATATTTACACATGTTAAGTCTGAAAATAAACGCAGTTGACAGTGAGAGGACTTCTTTTTTTGCTGAGTTTACATGTAGTTAGCTGCATATTATTTGGATAAAACTGAAATAACAATATATTAATATTGTTGTAGGATTTGAATGAATTTCATTGGTATGTTTGACTCCACATCATATGATATGTTTCCAAAGCTTCCTGGACCAATGTGGAGCAAGCTTTGCTCAAAGTGACAGAGGGGCTCAACAGTCTGACCAATCAGACACTGAGAGGCAAGCTGGAGGARTGCATTWCATTRGTGAAGAGGTGAGAATGTAGCACTTACGGGGTACAAGCCAATGGCCTTTGTAAACAATAATTGAAGCCACGATGGCTGTTTTTTTATAATCATCTGACCAATCTTCCCCCTCAGCATTCCTACGATTCTGTCTGAACAGTCAGACCCTCCGCAACACTCGTTGTTCCCGTCKGTCCACGCCTTCATYATGCTGGAAGGAACCATGAACCTGACAGGGGAGACTCAGCCACTGGTGGAGCAGCTCATGATGATCAAGAGGATGCAGGTGAGCCTTAATTGGTCTAGAGTTAACGTATGCAAAGCGTATGCAACTTTCACTTTGAGTTTCACTTTTAGTTGAGGGAAATTGTAAATCGGTTTACTTCCCGAATTGAAATGGAATATTGACCCCCAAGCCTGGCTCATTCCCCTGTGCAGCGTATCCCCGCGCCACTCTTTGTGTTGGAGATCTGGAAGGCGTGTTTCACTGGCCTCATCGAGTCACCAGAGGGCACCGAGGAGCTCAAGTGGACCGCCTTCACCTTCCTTAAGGTGCTTCTCACAATGAATGCCGGATAGTTACAGTATATAAATGTTTTATGGTCCTTGGCGCAAGCATTTKAACGTTTTCTTTTCATTGGAGCCCATGAGATGTCACCATCTTACTGACGATCCTCTCATCTCTAGATCCCCCAGGTTCTCCTCAGGCTAAAGAAGTATCCCCAGGGTGAGAAGGTACAGGTATAGTACTGAGTTATTCTCTTTACATCCATAACAATCAATGGTTATAAGATCTGTTTCAAGTTTATTTACCAGTAATATACATTTGGAAATATGAAAGAGATAATCAACGAGGGGCTATGCATTCTGTGGAAAATAATAGACGACAACTAACCATGCACGGAGTTGCATTATTTTCCTGAGAACGCACAGAGCCCCGAGTTGATTATCCCTTTTATACCAAGGCTATAATTGAACACATTTGCTGGTAGAAATGTGTTCCAAAGCTCACTGAAGTAGCTAGCAAGTTTATGGGATAGCTATAGTAGTTGCCTTGGTAACCGAACAGACTTGCTAGCTTGGTTAACCAAGCCATCTGTTCTAGCTTGCTATTATGAAAATCRAATTAAGCAATGCCAATAATGTTTTCAATTAGACTTTTTTTGCTTTCAAAAGCAGCTCAAACATCGAACATGTAAGAATGAACTTCGTAGCCATTGAATTCTGCCGTGTATTGTAGGGAAATAATGCACGTTCTAGAACAGGGGAGGTACTGCGGGGAGTCTGCAGCCAGATAAATAAATWAATGAAACTACAAACGTTATTGAATACAGGGCTGACATCTTTTGAAGATACCTTGGAGTGAGATCTCTCCTGAATGTGGGAGTATGGGTGTCCCGTCCCAGGAAAAATACAGTTTTAAAGCTAATTTCCTGCAATTCATATTTTCACATGGCACATGACCAGGGTGGAATCAAATGTTTTAAAAATCACAGGTCAAGTGTATTTAGGATTCTTTTAAAGTTGAATATACACTTAAAACACACCGACTTGGTTTGAAGTGATTTGGGCATGAAATTTAGAGTGTGCTCTCTGGGGAACATTGAATTATGTTGGTTTTTGGTTAGAAAATGCTAATATTAATGGTTTGGTTGAAGTGGCTAACCATAGGATGGATTGCGGTCTCTCCTTGTCCATAAGAAAAGCATGGAAATATGGTGAACTATCCCTTTTTAAAATAGTACCGTAGGAAAAAAGAATCCTGCCGAGAGGTAGCTCTCCGAGGGGGTTGGCCGTCCCTGATCTATGTTTCCCAAATACTGGGGCTTTGAATATGTTCATCTGACAAATTATCCCACATTCAAGAAAAATCTAATGAATATCAATCTTCAGGTGGTTGAGGCTGATTTGCAAAACCTTTCCATCTTGCCTACATCAGCAAGCTCTTATAATTTATGCCTACCATTTCTGCCCAGCAGCTTGTGCACAGTACAAAAATGACAAAATAGGATAAGGGGCATTTCAATATAGCCTATTCTCATATTCTTACCGTCTATATTCATCACTGTCCAGCACTCCCCAAAAAATATTTCTATATTTTCAAGGACACAAGTTGGCATTAGATTTCAAATAACCTAATTGCACCAGCAAAATTGGTTAGAAGTGAAATAATTCAAGTATGGGGATTAACAGTAGTGTTCTTGCTGAGATGAGGACACTAATGAGTCTGTTACGGATAATATAATCTCCTGAAGACCAGATGACACAGGCTGCCCCTACACCCAACCCAAAATTATATTTCAATGTATTGCTGTCCCCACTAKAATCAGTTACACATGTGGGTTCACAATCTGTTAGAGCAAAATAATGTTCATCATACAGTTATACAAGTCGGCTCACTACCAGAATTCCTGCTCAATGCTGCCTTTTCCTTGTTACAGCCTAATGGACCTAGTGCTGAATTGCGAATGAGCACAGGGGGTGAATAATGTAGCCTTGCTTCTCTTAACTTCTTATGGCTGCATCCCGCTACCGGGATTGATATGACAGCAGCCAGAGAAAGTGCAGGGCGCCAAATTCAAACAACAAATCTCATATTAAAATTCCTCAAACATACATGTGTCTTATATCAGGATATCATAAGGTGGATGATTTGTACCAATTTGTAAGTCGCTCTGGATAAGAGCGTCTGCTAAATGACTTAAATGTAAATATCATTTTAAAGGTGTTCTTATTGTTACTCCCACCAAAGTGTCAGATTTCAAATATGCTTTTCAGCGAAAGCACTACAAACGATTTATGTTAGGTCACCATCAAACCACAATAAGCACAGCCATTTTTCCAGCGAAAGATGGCAGTCAGAAAAAGCAGAAATARAGAGAAAATKWATCACTAACCTTTGATTATCTTCATCAGATGACACTCATAGGACTTCATGTTACACAATACATGCATGTTTTGTTTGATAAAGTTCATATTTATAACAAAATCTGAGTTTACGTTGGCGCGTTACATTCACTAGTTCCAAAAACATCAAGTGATTTTGCATAGCCACATCGTTTCAACAGAAATACTCATCATAAATGTAGATGATAATACAAGTTATACACAYGGAATTATAGATATACCTCTCCTTAATGCAACTGCTGTGTCAGATTTTTTTTTTTTTATTACGGAAAAAGCAAATCATGCAATAATCTGAGACGGAGCTCAGAACAATAGCCAAATTAGCCGCCATGTTGGGGTCAACAGAAACCAGAAAATACATGATAAATGTTTCCTTACCTTTGATGAACTTCATCAGAATGCAGTCCTAGGAATCCCCAAGGATCCACAAATAAATGCTTGATTTGTTCGATAATGTCCGTTATTTATGTCCAATTAGCTACTTTGGTTAGCCTTCCAAAGTCACAAAGCGCCTCCACTATTAACGTCACGAAATGTCCAAAAGTTCCGTAACAGTCAGTAGAAAAATGTTCAAACGATGTACTGAATCAATCTTTAGAATGTTGTTAACATGCATCTTGAATAACGTTCCAACCGGAGAATTAGATTGACTTCAGAAAGCGGTGGAAACGGACGTCCTCATGTGAAGGCGCATGGTGAATGCGTGATCAGGTCGTGGCAGTGATTACTCATTCCTGTCTCCTTCGGCCCCCCTTCACATTAGTCATCAGACAAATTCTGTTGACTGACATCAGTGGAAGCCGTAGGAAGTGAAAACTCATCCATATCTCGCTGTAATTTCATTGAGAGCTTGGTTGAAAATCTGCCACCTCGAAAAAATTCAAACAGGAAGTGGAACTTCTCAGGTTTTTGCCTGCCATATGAGTTCTGTTATACTCACAGACATAATTCAAACAGTTTTAGAAACTTCAGTGTTTTCTATCCAATATGAATAATAATATGCATATATTAGCAACTGGGACTGAGGAGMAGGCCGTTTAATATGGGCACCTCTGTGCACCTTTCATCCAAGCTACTCAATACTGCCCCTGCAGCCATAAGAAATTAAGATAATTTAGGTCATAAACTTTGATCAGTGGCGAACGAACGTGCCTGTCCAGTCTGCCGTGGCTGCTTTCATTTTTAAAAAAGCTTGTGATTTCGAAAAAATGTGGAGGKTCAGTTAAAGTTAACGCACTGAATATACACTGTATGTTAATCCGAAAATAAAAGCAGTTGGCCTACTTTTTCCAATGTGTTAGAAATAAGAGACGTGGCGTGTGAAGAGGGCCCAATGTGTGGAAGTTGGCATCACTGTTGAATATTACTAACAGCAGATTAAACAACCTTTGGCAAAGGGATCCGTGGGATAAGTTTAAAGTGTGTAATACAATACAACGCTGTCATTATTAATCTACAATTTATGTTCTTAGTCATGGTAAACATGGGCCTGGGAAGCTCGGTGATATTAGTATTTCACTAATTATCCATTTGTCAATTCAATACTTGTATCCCCTATTTTTTTTGTTTTTTCTACATAAATGCACTGTAATTTAAGCTTTAAAACTGCAACGTTTTCTCTCTGCCTAATGGCAGAATGTGAAGAATTGCAGCACATTAGCTTAAACTGCAACATTTTCTCTTTGTTGCCAAGAGATGGGCCTTTAAAATGTTACTTCCCAGCGCCGAAACTTGGTTTTTCCAGCAATGCACTGCCAAAGTCATAGTAMAACTCATGTTTTGATCTCACTCAAGTCTTGTTCTGATTATGAAGGGGTTGCTGATGAATTTGCTAAAATGCCCTTTTAAGCCAATCAGAAACGAGTATTCAACAATACCATGGTATAATACTCCATATTAATCACCCCCTGAATGATCTGAATGTAGGATAGTGAAGAGTGCTGGTCTAGTCTCTGTCTTGACATGCATTATGGTCAATCTGCAGCAGGACTTCATGGATGACGTGAACATTGCCTTTGAGTACCTGCTGAAGCTCACACCGCTGCTGGACAAGGCGGACCAGAGATGCAAGTGAGTGATAATGGAAAACGGAACAGAGGAAGCATTATGTTATAAGCATGTTTAACACGCTGACAGGTTATACAGTGTCTGACAAGCTTTTTACTCCATGTCTGTTTTTTTCCAGCTGCGACTGTCTAAGTATGCTACTGCAGGAGTGCAATAAGCTGTCTCTCCTGTCGGACTCCAACACGACCAACCTCACTTCTAAACGGTACGGGTAGCCATCCTGCCCCTTCATATGTGTAACATCACTGAAAGAGAATGATACAGTATAAATACATCAAGTTTGTCACTAATATCTTTCATTCTGTCTCCTCTCACTCTTTCCTATCACTACACTACTCTTTCCCTCTTTGCTTGTCTGTCGGTGTCTTGCTCTCCTTCTTTCACTCCTCTCTCTCTCTCCCTTTTCTTTCTCTATCTCCTCTTGTGTGTAACTTTTTCTTGAGGGCTGAGGACAGGGAGTATGCTCCACGGCTGAAGACTGCAGAAAACGCCAACATCCAGCCCAACCCAGGCCTCATCCTGCGAGCCGAACCCACTGTCACCAACATCCTCAAGGTCCTCGTTCTCCCCATGCCAACCCTACCTAGCTTTACATTCGGGGGGGAGGTTCTATTCCAACTTGTCTAATAGAAACGCTTGTTGTCGTTTTCCATTTCAAAATGTTTAGCTACAGTGTACCCTAATGAACACGATGCTGACTTKTATCCTTTACTATATCCCTGAGTAAGTACTGTTGTAAAGACAGTTAGTTCACCTCATCATAAAGCTATCGCGGAGCTCCAACTTTTGCTAAACAACTTCCAAGTCACCCATATCACACCTGTTCTATGTCTGTCTTCTCCTTTTGTGATAGACGGTGGACGCAGACCACTCCAAGTCTCCAGAGGGCCTTCTGGGGGTGCTGGGACACATGCTCTCTGGGAAGAGCCTGGACCTCCTCCTGGCTGCAGCCGCAGCCACGGGAAAACTCAAGTCCTTCGCCCGGAAGTTCATCAAGTGAGACGCGCATCAAGCCACTTTAGCTACAGTGTGCCCAACAGTCCATCAGGACTGTTCAATACAATTTATTGACAGACTCCAACCAAATTACTGTGGAGTTTTTTTCTAAAGGGCAAAAATATACATGATGGGGAAAAATATACATGATGGGGAAAAATATACATGATGTAAGAGGGGGACTGTGTTTAAAGCCAATTATTTATTGATGCTCTGTATTTGCTTCTCAGGCTGAATGAGTTTCCGAAGCACATCAGTGGAGAAGGATGTGAGTACATGAGTGTTGCTGAGTATGGGACTTTTTGAAGAACATTTAACATTACGAGTGTGGGACTTTTTGAAACGGATTTGATTTTGACATTGAGTCTTGTTTTTTTCTACCTTGTTGCAGCCAAGTCGGCCTCAGTGCGAGCCCTGCTGTTTGACATATCCTTCCTCATGCTGTGTCACGTGGTGCAGACCTACGGATCAGAGGTTGGTCTCASACCTAGTACTAACGCTATCTATAAGTGATCTAGGTCCGTATTCAGAAAGTGTCTCAGAGCAGGAGAGCTGAACTAGGGTCAGGCTCACTTCTCCTGTAGATTTTTCATCATTGTCCTGCTCTTTCAGCACAGCTCCACTAGGTGGCCAAAACACACAATAGCTTTCTGCATGGCACAGCTGTGATGTCTTTGCCACATTTCTATGATGGGTAAAATGACTCATGTTACATACGTTTCATGGTCAGAACCTGTCCCTCATATAGATTTATATCATATTTAAATAAAACAAAAAAGTATTTAAGAAATATCCCCYGCTCCATATTATTATATCATATGACTCTGTTGTGACCCCTCCAGGTGATCCTCTCGGATCCCAGCCCCTCGGGGGAGACCCCGTTCTTTGAGACGTGGCTGCAGACCTGCATGCCAGAAGAGGGCAAGACCCTGAACCCAGACCACCCCTGCTTCAGGCCCGAGTCTGGCAAGGTGGAGAGCCTAGTGGCCCTCCTCAACAACTCCTCTGAGATGAAGCTAGTGTGAGTGATGGCGTACTTACTATCTTTTCACTCTAGGGTCAGAATCAGACTGGAACTCRGTGTTTCTCTGCTGCTGGGTTAAAAAAAGAACAGAGGAAGAAGTCCAGGCTATGGTTGAAATGTTGTCCGCCATGTTCAAATTTCTCTTTTTGAGGAGCCAGTGGGGGGGGAAAAACATCATTTAAACTGGAGTCCTTTGTGTACCATCTCTTATCCTTCCTTAAATTTATTTATTGGCATTGTTTTCTTGAAGCTGTACCGATTTATATACCACTGTGTGTCAGTCAGATGAAGTGGCACGAGATTTGCCTCAGCACACCGGCGGCCATCTTGGAGGTGTTGAATGCCTGGGAGAATGGCGTGCTGTCTGTGGAGGCTGTACAGGTGAGTCCCGTATTATGTGTCGTCTATTTTGTCCTGCTTTGAGCTCAATACTACGTAGACAGTGAACTGTTGWATCACAGAAGTGAACTTGCTCTTGACATAGTGGAAAATGATTGGTCATAGCGTGTAGGTCTAAATGGCTCTGCTGACGTAATGGTTAGAGCTTGCATGTATTTAATTTTTGGTCTCTTCCTCATTTAAACCATTCATAAAGTTAATTAATTTGTCGTACAAGTGGCCCGGAAGCATGCGCAGAGTTCACACACACGCACTCRTCTTCCCCTCTTCTCCTTTTTCTTTCTCCTCTTCTCTCTCTCGCTCACCCCCCTCCCCTCCCGAGTGTAGAAGATAACAGACAACATCAAGGGCAAGGTATGCAGCATGGCTATCTGTGCTGTGGCCTGGCTGGTAGCCCATGTGAGGATGCTGGGGCTGGATGAGCGGGAGAAGCCCCAGACCATGATCCGCCAGCTCATGACCCCGCTGTATGGGGAGAACACGCTGCAGTTCTACAATGAACGGTACACACACTAAACTTGGGTGTCAAATACTGAAAGTATTCAGACACATTGACTTTTTCCACATTTTGTTACGTTTTACAGCCTTATTCTAAAATGGATTAAATAAATACAAATCCTCAGCAATCTACACACTACCCCATAATGACAAAGTAAACTTTGCACACAAAAAAGCATATTTGCGTATGTATTCAGACTCCTTGCTATGAGAGTCGAAATTGAGCTGTGATCCTGTTTCCATTGATCATCCTTTCTACAACTTGATTGGAGTCCACCTGTGGTAAATTCAATTGATTGGACATGATTTGGAAAGGCACACACCTGTCTATATAAGTTCCTGCAGTTGATAGTGCATGTCAGAGCAGAAACCAAGCCTTGAGGTCGATGGAATTGTCCGTAGAGCTCTGAGACAGGATTGTGTCGAGGCACAGATCTGGGGAAGGGTACCAACACATTTCTGTAGCATTGAAGGTCCCCAAGAACACAGTGGCCTCCATCACCACCAAGATTCTTTCTAGAGCTGGCCTCACGGCCAAATTGAGCAGTCGGGGTAGAAGGGCCTTGGTCAGGGAGGTGTCCAAGAACCCGATGGTCACTCTGACAGAGTTCTAGAGTTCCTCTGTGGAGATGGGAGAACTTTCCAGAAGGACAACCATCTCTGCAGCACTCCACCAATCAGGCCTTCATGGTAGTGTAGCCAGACGGAAGCCAATCCTCATTAAAAGGTGCATGACAGCCCGCTTGGAGTTTGTCCAAATTCACCTAAAGACTGACCATGAGAAACAAGATTCTCTGGTTTGATGAAACCAAGATTGAACTCTTTGGCCTGAATGACAAGCGTCACGTCTGGAGGAAACCTGGCATCATCCCTACTGTGAATCATGGTGGCGGCAGCAGCATCATGCTGTGGGTATGTTTTTCAGCGGCAGGGACTGGGAGACTAGTCAGGATCGAGGGAAAGATGAATGGAGCAAAGTACAGAGATCCTTAATGAAAACCTGCTCCAGAGCACTCAGGACCTCAGACTGGGGTCAAGGTTCATCTTCCAACAGGACAACGACCCTAAGCACACAGCCAAGACAAAGCAGGAGTGGCTTCGGGACAATGTCCTTGAGTGGCCCAGCCAGAGCCTGAACTTGAACCCGATCGAACATCTCTGGAGGGACCTGAAAATAGCTGTGCAGCAACGCTCCCCATCCAACCTGACAGAGCTTGAGAGGATCTGCAGAGAATAATTGCAGAAACTCCCCAAATACAGGTGTGCCAAGCTTGTAGTGTTATACCCAAGAAGACTCGAGGCTGTAATCACTGCCAAAGGTGCTTCAACAAAGTGTCTGAGTACTTCTCTTTTTAATAAATTAGCAAACATTTCAACAAAAAAAAAGTTGTTTTGCTTTGTCATTGTGGTGAATTGTGTGTAGATTGAGGGGGGGGGGGGGACATTTTAATCCATTTTAAAATAAGGCTGTAACGTAACAATGTGGAAAAGTCAAGGGGTCTGAATACTTTCCGAAGGCACTGTACATGTATTTGTTATTTAAATACTTATTTTCTGTTTTAGTGTTTTCTTATCTGGGCTGAATCAACTACTTTTATATTGGAAGAATTTTCAAATGTCCTATAAATAGCCTACTATTTTCAAATACTTATTTCAAATAATATTTTCAAAACCCTTGTTAAATGTATGGGAGTATATTTTCAAATACATGCCAATACTGTCCAAGTGTATTTCCAAATGCATTCCAATATTCAACTACTTGTCTTTTCAAATATAACAACACAATACTTACTTTGAAAAGTATGTGAAAGTAATTGATATATTTGAAATAGTATTTTAACCAGGGTCTGACACGCACACAGCTCGCTCTACACATGCACTGCCGCTGGACAATGATTTTCAACAACCAAAGCATTAGCCTGATTATTTAGCCACTGAGCAGATGTCTAATCAACCAGACAAATTCTAGTTGACACTGACGTTTTAAAAGGTGGGTCAGCCGACGATGATGACGACAGATTTAATGGTTTGTATCACCTTCCTTAGTGTTCAACCCGTTTCACATTGTAATCAGGCATCTCCCATAATTCACCACCAGTGTATAGCAACCAGACTGAAAATCACGTAAGCACAAGCCCATTAACCCTTCATCTCTCCCTCAGGGTGGTGATCATGAGTTCCATCCTGGAGAACATGTGTGCTGACGTGTTCCAGCAGACAGGCCTGGCCCTGCGGCCGCCCATGGAGGGCCAGGAGCCCATCCCCTACCGCAACCTGCTCTCGGCCAAGGAGCCCATCCACGAGGCMCTCCGCAAGCAATTCCGCTCGGTGCTGTGGAAGGGCTGGGTGGACAGCGGCGCGCTACACCTCTTTGAGAGCCTGCTGCACACAGGAGGGGTGTTCTGGTTCACCAATAACCTGGTCAAGGTTAGTGAATGTTATGAGATGGGGTGGGGGTAAAGGGGCGGTTGACCTATACAACAGTGGAGTTACTGTACTTTGGTCTTTTGGAAACCTTGCAAGGTGACTATTGGCTACGATTTCTTTTGATGTGTTTTCACGCCTACAAGATTTATCAAAGATATAGTACTAGTTAAACATTTTTATGCTTAATGTCTTATAGCACAATATGAATTAGATGTCTTTTTTTTCTACTTCTAATTTCTAGTAATTCCCTGGTAATCAAATGGCCTATTAGCAAGCATATCTAAACTAGTTTTGACTAATGCAGATGCACTTAATTTACAAATCAAATGGAAAGAACAGGGATGCAAACTAGTCACCTTTCTGCAAAATTTGCCGTTTTGAATCCAAAATAGGTGACCTACGTGATTCATGTAGATCCGATGAGAAGTTGGGGGGGGGGGGGCTTTGGATCACTACTGGCTGTAAGTGAACGAGTGATGCACGTTGGGAGCAATACTGGCTGTATCCAAGATTCAGCCAATCGTTCACATAACAGAATGCAGCACGTGACTGAAGAGAGAAGAGACAGCCAATTTGCTAGTTACAGCATCAGCGCACGCTCTGGAAAGACAGCGSAGAGTGGCAATCTGCCTTTTCAGTTACAGCAGCGCGTCCCCTGAATGATAATGAAGAGGTAACGTTACGTGAGAAGCCTGACCACAGAGACGGGGGTGACAAGGTGATGAAGCGTACTTCATGAGCTATAACTGAAAACTGGCATTTGGAAAGTTTGAGRTGAGGGAGAAAGTGTGGTGGAAGAAGTATTGTTAGCATTAAGTATCTTGCTAGCTGGATCGAATTCTCCATTAGCTAGCCAGAGAAATGTTGAGCAACATTAGCCAGCTTAACGGATTTAAATAATTGAKTTTATGGTGTGAAAATTAGCTGGCTAATAAAGTCAGACAGCTAATGTTMACGGTAGCTAAAGTTACAACATCAGATGAGCTAATGTTGAGTAAGCGGCTACTCRTCTTCTATCTGGCTCTCGTTCTTCAGCTGGAAGAAATAATGCAGGTCCGTGCTCATCTGGAGCATGTTGGCACTCATTAGGTTGATGATGGACAGGCAGCGCTCCCAGAAGATRTCCCTGGAGCTCTCCACCAGGAAGGGTCTCAGTGGGTAGGAGTTCTCGTTKCCCATGTAGAAGCAGGTCAGGTAGAGGCAGGTGATCACCATGGCCTGCAGCTGGTGCTCGGTGACTGCCTCGGAGGAGACCACCTTGCGGCACAGCATGTAGACAAACACCACATTGGCTGGGGTGAGGATGCTCTGGTTCCCCCAGCCGTGGTTGAGCAGGAAGCGGGCTACGCTCTGCAGCCACAGCCCTGGGTCGTTAGGGACAGGAAGCGCAGCAGCTCGCCGGTGRAGGCCTGGACCATCACCCTCTTGGGCGCGTCAGGGGGGCCTTCTTGTCCGGCTAGGAGGCGTTGTCAGAGCTCTTGACGAGGTCTTAGGTGCTCTGGTCCTGGGTGTGGGTGTACAGGTTGGTGCGGGATTGAGACTTCCCCAGGTTCTCATTGTTGAGGTGGGTCACACTGTTCTGGTTGTTCCCGTTAGGCTGCGCCGCCTTGGAGCCCTTCTTTCGCTTTATGTTGATGAGCAAGTAATCCTTCAGGTTCTTCCCTCTGGCGTTCTTGCTGTTCTGAACTGTTGTGTCGTTGCCCAACGTTGCGGGCCCATCTCCAGCCGCCTTCTGATAGCTGGGCGAGAGAGAATACACATTTCCCATGGTGACTGGGTAGTGATCAGGAGACCTTTCGAGTAGATTCTCTCTTGGAACTTAGCTTTCATCATAAGCGCCAATAATGCCTGTGGGAAACTAAATGGTACATTTTTGCAAAATGAAATGTATAGCCGGACTACATTTTCCCACATTCAACAGCATTTTGCATTGACAATAGGTTTGTGTGTTTATTGATTTGATTTTAAGATGCCTTCGTTGTGATTTTTCATTTTACTTACTGATTTCAAGTCGATGTAAAAAAATCCAAAGATGTTTCAGTCGTTTCTTTGTTGATTTTAAAAGACAGACGGGTTGTTTTTCTTTCTCTGTAAGCATTGAGTTTAAGGCTGTTATTGTTGTGTACATCAACTGCTGTCCAGGGTTCTGAAATCGAGCATTCCGTCGTAATAAAGGAGCATGGGATAGCGTTGCTGTGAAAGATGAAGCCGATGTTCGCTATGATAAAAACCTTTTAACGTCATGTCGCACTGTCTGAAAATAATACTTCTTGTACGCCATGTGTTCTTGCCTCATTTTGCTATGTTCCTGTCTTGGTTAACTAAATKACTTTTGGGTGGCTGCCAGTGCTAGCAAGCCTATAGCGTTGCATTTCAGTCGGCAGCGTATTTTATTTCACCTTTATTTAACCAGGTAGGCTAGTTGAGAACAAGTACGAATAAAATGTTGCCCCCACTTTCTAAACCCTTCTGGGAACGCATGTGAAGCAGACTCGTCCGACCAGACTTGGGTTTGGAAAGTCAATGGGGAAGTGAAACATTTTCCTTCGATGTTAATTTTCTCAGTCTAAATGCAAGCCAATGTCTTAATTAGCTGAAATTGTTGTCACTTTCACAAGGTTGTAACTGACACCTTTTCATTTTCATCAAAAACAGCTTTATATCGAAGGGGTGCCTTGATTTAATGCACTGCACATGCGCAGTTTCGCGCGACAGACCGAACGACGTACCTGACGACGTTTTTCTGCGCATGAGCTTAGCTAGCTAACGTGGCCATGACATCGCCTACATGCGTGGTCGGGGATTTCTATTGATGAAGCAGTTTCTGTGTGTCTTCAAACTGTATTATAATTGGTTTGCTGAATTTGGATCTGTGTCAGTTAATAATCGCTCTATTTGAAGTGGGGGAAATGGCAAACAGTTGTAGTGCGTCAGGCCAGAGAGGGATAAATGCGCAGTACCAAATTACATTTGCCTCTTCATGTGAACCGCAACATGAGAGAGAGAAAATGACAATCACTTTGTGCTCACTAAAACCACCAAAAAGATGCAGCCTTATTGTAAACCAAGCCACCTGTTGTCTAAAGCCGCAGTTGCTCAATCTCAAATAACTACATTTCAATGTGTTTTTATTTAAAAACTGTAATGTGATGGTATATCCTTGCATGTAACAAAAGTCACATGGCTGTTTTTCAATTTAGACCAAACCTTTACATTAAAAAAAACGGCACTTTCCCCCCCAAATCTGACTACTCAATAGTGATTTGAATATTCAAGTTGTGTGTATGTGAGCATTTACTCTAACTGTATAGGGCAGGGATACTCAACTACTATTTGAGAAGGTCCGGTAACAGGCATTTCCTAGGTGGGAAAGGTCCGGATGGATAATGTAATTTATCGGCGTAATAACAAACCCCCACCTCGCAACCCATGTGACCCCAAACTGTTCACACCCCTCTTGTTGGCGGAGAGAATTTTGCTGTTTTAAAGTTAATTTCCCACAATTCTACACATTTCACATGGGGCAGAGATTTGTTTTGCTGTTTTTTTTAAAGCTAATTTCCTGCAACTATGTACATTCTTCCATGTCTTATGTGTGTTTATATGATACCAGGGGTCGAAGCCCGACCGAGTCCAGATCCAGTTGAGTATGGAGGGTATAGGGTGTGTAGCAATCCATTCCTAATTTCTGTGTGTAACTCAGGAGCTGCTGAAGGAGACTCGCCAGGAGTGGGCCAACCGGGTGGTGGAACTGCTCTACAGCATCTTCTGCCTGGACACCCAGCAGATCACTCTCACCCTGCTGGGGCACATCCTGCCCAACCTGCTCACAGACTCAGCCCACTGGCACAGCCTGGCAGACCCGCCCGGCAAGGCCTTGGCCAAGTAAGACAGTCCTCCTAGTGTAGTCTCTCTGGTTCTCAGTGACTATGTGATGTCTGTGCCATGTGCTAGCTAGCTAAGTCATAGGGACTGTATATTGCTAGCTACCTGGCTAAATAGGTGACTGAAGGGGCCAGTTTCCAGAACACTGATTTTAAGCCTAGTCCTGGACAAAAAATCACTTTCAATTGAGATTCCCCATTGAGCATGCTTTTTAGACCTCATGAGCTGTCCTAACCACTTAAGTGTTACCACCAGGTAACTTGTTAATGATAAAGGGCAGTGATTTAAGTGGTTCCTGTGCCACACGCAATTTGCTTTGGAGTTGTTGAATGACTATTGATATTTCTATATGATCAATCCATAAATTGGGTCTCCCGAGTGGCGCAGCGGTCTAAGGCACTGCATCTCAGTGCAAGAGGCGTCACTACTGTCCCTGATTCGATTCCAGGCAGTATCGCATCCGGCCGTGATTGGGAGTCCCATAGGGCGGCGCATAATTRGCCCAGCATCGTCCAGATTTGGCCGTCATTGTAAATAAGAATTTGTTCTTATCTGACTTGCCGAGATAAAGGTTAAATAAAAATAAATCTAGACCTACATTCAGCGCTTTTGACAATAATTWCACGAGGTGCCTATATAGACTTATAACCACTAGGCTAATAAATAACCTACATCTTAGTTTTTCAAAAAGATGCCTAAATTGGCCGTGACAATAAATTAAGCAATTGAAGGCATCTAGGGCCTATGTTAACGTTGATTGTGTAAGATGAAAATGATAGACCTTTCAAACGTTTTATGCAACATTCGTGACTTGACGCCTACTGTGCCAAAGYGATTTAGTTGTTAAACGGGAATGACGAGTGTGTTGATACAACAGTGATGTTATAAAAATTCTGCTTTTAACAACCATCAGAATTGGTTAGAAAACGGTTATGCATGCTAATATATTAGGCAACAGGGGGGAAATTCTATCAAATGTTTCACCATTGCCACATTTTAATGTACAGTCACATTCACCGTGGTTGTCTGAAGCATGCTGTAAGAGTTCACAGCTGGCGATGCCTCATCTCGATTGGTTATTCCCCATGTGCAACAATGTCAATGAGCGTCATCACCGTCTTTCCTTTGTGGTACCTGTTGTGATTACCAGCTGAGAAACTTTTATGAATTGATTTTACTCCTGGCTCAGTTTGTCTGAGCAGTGGCTTAAAAAGGTCCAATGCAGCTGTTTTTATCTCCATATCAAATCATTTCTGGGTAAAAGTTAACATAGCAGATAATGGACCCTAACAGATATTTATGTTGTTGGTGCTGTATATTAACTAATATACAGTACATGGGTTCTAACTTGAAGTATTTGTTGGTTTGTAATTGTACAATTTATGCTCCCGAATGAGGGGGGGGGGAAACTGACTGCCAGAAAGCCCTGAACGCAAGATCGTATCTCGACTCACAGTCGAGGAATATATTGCCTGTATAGCCTACTGTACATGGTAAACTGTAAGTGCCTCTTAAACTTTCTAGTATGGAAAAGATCTGGAAAAGTCTGTCAGGATTTTTCTAAAATATTCACAACACATTGACATAATCTTTCTAGAATATAAATTAAATCAATTACATGTGGAAATAAGTACTTGAGTGAACATTAGCAAGCCAGCAGGAGATAAAACAAAGTCAATTCTCTCCTCCCTCTCTCCCCGGTTTTAGCTTGCGGCTATCACCATCTAGCTGGCTAGATTTAGCATATTTAATAGCTCGTATCAGTAACAGACTTAGCTATGTTATTGACATATGGCAGTACACAAACAAAATCAAGCTCACTTCGCCAACTAGCAATAGCCATAAATTAATTCCGAAACGGTGGAAGAGGATAGCTAACTATAGCAAGCTAACGTTAGTAGCTTCTTTAACAAGAAGCAACTATGACCCCAAAATAAACTTTCCCATTGAGCAAAATATACAATGCACCCCTCCAAAGAAAGCATGGCTATGGAGCTTGTGGTTCTTAATTTCTTTACTATCAAATGAGAGACAAACTTATCACACAAGTCAGAGTTGTACTTAAACTAAATCTTTAATCACTTATTAATAAGGGAGCAGGTCAATACAACACACACACATAAAGTGAATCGATTGAGTGCGCTACGATAATGATGGCTGGTCTACGACTCACGCTCAGGTGATTCGTTGAGAGCCCCGAGACACAAGTACAGGTATTTTATAGCCAAGATACACCCCTTTCAATCTACATGACGAACAACAGATGTATAGAACAGGTCACAAGGTTAAGATTTGTATGACAGATACCTATAATTCAGGTATCTTTCATTGTACAGACCAGGGTCTGGCCCTGGGGTCATCTCTCCCAGGTACCATATAGAACAGAAACATTAACTCATGCTCTGGAATGTGATATCTCTAGGTTGTATCACCCAAAAGACATTGTAAATCTCCTGTCAGTGTTATCTCCCAGAGGCCCATCCTCAATAGAACACACAGACACAATAGTTATAAGAACCCTCTATTCTGTTGCATAAAACAACCGTTTGATGCAATTAAAGTATTATAACATAATCTTGCAATTTTTCACCATAAGCTTCTCTGAAATGCCACCCGCTCCGTTATCGGATCCATGGCCGAAGTCTGGCATTTCAGTTGAGCCCACACTCGGTGGGCTGTGTATAAAACTTCTCCTGAGCCACAGAATGGCTGAATTACAGGGAAACCTGCCTAGTGACCTCAATCGCGGCCAAAACTACTCTTTCCTATTGTACACGCCTATCTATAGTATGACAGAATCAGCCATTAGCCACCAACAGTTAGCAGTCATGTTTACATTTGGTGAGTTTTTTAAAATCAGTGTTATTTAGATGGAAGACATGAGCTAAATGTGCTATAGCTAGCTAAAGTTGGCATAGAGATGGCAAGCTAGCCCTTTCATTTACCCGGTTCACTTCCATGCTCACTGAAGCCCATGATAATGCTCGGTCTCTGCTGGTGCTTCTGGCTGTTTGAGATGCTTGACGAGTAGACGCCTCATTCTCACATGTATCGTGCTTTTTAATACGTTGTTTTATTCATTGTGTGATGCTGTCGGCGGGGTGTTGGCTTGTTTCCGAAGTTGGAAAATCTCAAACCCAACTTTTAGAACATCATTATGGTATATAACAAGTGATTGTAATTTGAGAATRTTTTCTTGCGGTGCTCTAAGTTACTATTATATGTGTTTCTGGCATTGAGAAATGGGTGCTACACTCCCTTTTTTAAGTACCTTACTATGATTGTTTTAAATTAAAATGGTCGAAAAGTAACAAAGCAAGAATTTAGATATGACTATATGGGAGTGGTCTGAGTGAGCAAGGGAACTGAACTAGCTGTTATTGGCAGAGGTCGGAATTCTCTTTCTTATTGGCTTATTTAATTTACTGCCTGGGGATGTCACCAAAACAGGTACATTTAATCCCACCAAAACTGTCGCAAATTTCAGGCGGTCTTTTCAAACCGCTTTTACACTAAAAGGGCATTATCCAGATTTTTCACAATTCTTGCTTTTCACAGTATTATTCCAACCTCCACAGTATGGAATACTGTATAAAAAAACACAAATCACATTTTTGACAATTAAAACCTACTCTGAGCTGGGAGTTTTTGTTATGGTCTTAAAACAGGTTTTAACAGTATTCCTAGGACCTTTTCTGAGATGCTTTGTGGATACGGCCCCAGGACTAGGCTTAATCTTTGCCTGTGAAGCAGGCCCTAGTTATGTATCTTCCCTGTACAGTATATATGTAATGAATTACTGAATACATTGGTTATCTTTTCCTGAATCTTATTTTAACAAATATATTCCTCATCTCTGCATCTTTACTGTTGGTTTTGGCAGTGTTCCATTGTTGACAGTCTTGTCCTCTTGTTCTCCAGGCTGTCTGTATGGTGTGCTCTCAGTTCCTTCTCCACTCACCACAAAGGCCAGGCCTCAGCTCGACAACGCAAGAGGCAACGGGAGGATATCGAGGTAACAACACAGACCAAAAATCAAATCGCAATTTATTTAAAGTTACATTTAATGAAGTTACAACACACTTTATGCGCACACAAACTATATTGTCATGTTTCCTCAGTGCTATGGGTAATGTAGTCTAACATGCCTCTTGTTAACCCCAGGACTACAGTAGCTTGTTCCCCCTGGACGACACGCAACCCTCCAAGCTCATGCGTCTGCTCAGCTCCAACGAGGACGAGCCGGTGGTCCTTTCTAGTCCAGGTCAGTTTTCTGGTGTCGAAGAAAGTACGTCAGCGGCAGGTTCAGTGGACAAACGTTGTACGTAAAAATGTTATGAATAGAGCTGATATGGTTCCTTATTCTTGTCAGAGGCATGTTTGTTCCCAGCATAATATATTTCTGTCTGAAATGTTCCACAACGTTGTGCCTGCTGAATGCAGCCCTGCATATAACGATAATAGTTGATAGTATTATTGTTATATTCTGCTCACTGCAGGAGAGCGCAAATTTCAAAAGTCTCTTTATTTCTTACGTGGCTTTTTACTGTGACGTTGTGAATATACCATCTTTTCATGTGACATCCCAATTRCCTCGGGATGAATGCCTTCACCCAGATTCTATGAAGGTTAAGACAGAGTAAGGTTTTGAACCCCCGTCAACAGCAAGTAGACAAGTTCTCTCAACCAAATGACAGGCAAACGCAAATGAGCTTGCGCCTGAGCCTTCCAAGCAGTGTAAGACTTGTGTGAAATACTGTCTTCGGGTCCTCACTTTGTCAGCAAGTTGACGCTTGCATGGCTCATGGTTCATCAAGGCTTTTGTAACATTGAAACAATTCATGTCACTAGGGTGATGGGTGCATTAGTAAAAACACCACTAGTGTAATTAAACTAATTAGTATCTGGTAGAAAACCAATKTGCAAAAAGGGGGTGTAGAGGGACATTTTGGGCAAACACACACTTTAACTGAAGTGGGATGTAATATGTAGAGTAGTGGATGGAGAACAGTTATTTAGACATTTGTTTTCCTCTGCCATTTCCCTGAAATAGGAAGGAGTGTCCTTTTAAAGACCCATTTCACCAGTCCTTTTTACCCTTTGTCTCCTACACCAGGKYGGCAGGTAGCCTAGTGCTTAGATTATTGGGCCATAACCAAAAGGTTGCTGGATCGAATCCCCGAGCTGACAAGGTAAAAATCAGTCGTTCTGCYCCTGAACAAGGCARTTAACCCACTGTTCCCCGGGCGCCGAAGACGAGGATGTCGATTTAATACAGCCCCCGCACCTCTCTGATTCAGAGRGTTAAATGCTGAAGACACATTTCAGTTGAAGGCATTCAGTTGTACAACTGACTAGGTATCCCCATTTCCCCTCCCCCAGTCCTTCCTTTCATTTCTGACACCGGTCCTTTTACACCCTCCTTTTCTGACTCCCGTCCTTTCCTTTTGAAATCCATTAAGGGAAGTGGACCAGTGGCAACTTAGAGCAGGAGGTTATGGATTTGAGACGTAAGGAGATAGYCTTTGAATAAGGAAGTTATCAGAGCAGTGACGTGTATTGATACATTGACACAACTTCCATATGGGGTCTTTAACCTTGGCTGCCTATAACCCCCTACTCTCTTGACTTTGCKATTGAAGACCTTTTCCCCTTCTCCTTTCCTATTGATTGTCACTATAATRACCTTTGATCTTTACCTTGTCTCCTGTGGTTGTGTTAGGTGACCGGTCCATGTCCACCTCCCTGTCGGCCTCCCAGCTCCACACGGTCAACATGAGGGACCCTCTCAACCGCGTCCTWGGTTAGAACCACGCACCTGTCTTAAACCTTTAGCACCTCGCAGGCATCATGGTTTACCAGTATGGCTTACCAGGGCATGTTCTCTTACTAAGCAATTGATAGTTTTCCCCGCTTTTGATATTTTCATAATTTTAAATGTGCCTTTATGTAATGATCATTTTACGATTTATTTCTAACTTCTGTTTTAATTTAAAAAATAAAATAAAAAAACCTTAATAAATCTGTCCCCTTGTCTCTAGTTGACCTCTCTCTTACATCTGCCATGCTCTTTTCCTCTGAAGCCAACCTCTTCCTGCTGATCTCATCCATCCTGGGCTCCAAGACGGCAGGGCCACACACCCAGTTCGTGCAGAGCTTCATGGAGGAGTGTGTGGAGTGTCTGGAGCAGGGCAGCCGCGGAAGCATTCTGCAGTTCATGCCTTTCACCATGGTGAGTMGTGAGAGGGAAGCTAGGGTTATCCGTGTGATGGCTGTTGGTGATGAACCACTTTGATAGTAATTGTGACCTCCAGCATGAGATGTTTACGGAATACAAGTTAGATTACTGCCATGATGGGTTTTAGTGGTGTTGAAGAATGTGGAATGCCACAGCTGTTGATGTGTGTCTCTGTCCCCAGGTCTCAGAGCTGGTGAAACTTCCTGCGCTGGCCAAGCCCAAGGTGGTCTTGGGAATTACAGACTTGACTCTGCCCCTGGGGAGGAGGGTGGCAGCCAAGGCCATCTCAGCCTTATAGACCCCTAGTGGTGTCCACTGCACGGGATCCCACCGCCGCCTTCTCCATGGATTCTATTCCACCAGTCACTCAGGGCCGAACCCAACTTCCACTTACATTATTGCTCCTCTAAACTTGGCCCCTGCTATCTTAGTTTCATCACCCTGGCATAGAAATGCCTGTTTCAGCATACTCCTGAGTTGGTGACCAAATAGTTCTGTTATTAAACCATGGTTGCATCCATCATTCATTCGAAGGTAGTTTGTCTTTCATTTTGATCTCTATGGTTGCTATATCAGTGTTTTACTCCCCTGGCATCCTATCGATACAATGTACATAATGTATTTTTATAATAAAGAATCATGTAAAATGTAAGTACTTTTGGATGTTAATTTATGCTGATATTTTTCAGATTTCTATTATTTTCACGTAAACACAAAGTTGAATATAAGTTAATTGACCTTCAGCACTCGTAAGCGAGTAATAGGTTACCAGTATCATTGTTTAGTGACGCCCTGCCTTGACTGGCTTTGAATTTTGTCATAAAAAATATGGCTGGTGAATGTCACGATCACATGACATTGATATGTAGTTCTCGAAATTAACACTGTTTTGAGACAGGGCCATATTCATTAGGGCACATCGTAGCATAACATTTTACAACAGAAAATCAAAACGAGTKTTTCTTATTGGGCAAGTTTAGTTAATCCCTCCCTGTTTCAGTCTGTTTGGTGCCTATTGAACACAACCCAGCAACCATAATCCCACATTGCAGAAGATGCTTACTCACTGTTGAGTAATCCTGAAATTACTCTGTATATGATCAACTAAGCATCTATACACAAGGATTTTAAGGAACTAGTGCTTTTACTAGACACCCCCTGTCCTACTTTATACTTTACCATGGCAAATACAAAAAAAGTCAGTTGCAACCGAGGACAGTAATTTTTACACGTCAGCACTCGGCTGTCTCGTTCTGTGAGCTTGTGTGGCCTACCACTTCGCGGCTGAGCCGTTGTTGCTCCTAGACGTTTCCTCTTCACAATAACAGCACTTAGTTTACTGGGGCAGCAATTTGACACTGATTTGTTGGATAAGTGGCATCCTATGACGGTGCCACGTTGAAAGTCACAGCTCTTCGGTACGGGCCATTCAACTGCCATTTTTCGTCTATGGAGATTGCATGGCTGTATGCTCAATATTATGCACCTGTCAACAACGGTGTGGCTGAAATAGCCAAATCCACTAAACTGAATGGGTGTACTTTTGTGTAATATATAGTCAAACAGTTTCATCATAAGATCCCCACTGACTTTAAAAAAAGTTTAAGGYTTCTTACTTCATAAATACAAAATTAAAAAATTTACCAATATTCCATAGATGGACAACATACTGTAGGACATTGCACTTCCCTGTGGTTATCAGATGCGTGTGTGGAATTGTCACTATAAAAATATATTTCCTACCTTATGAAATATCAGATGCTTCTAAACATCATTTTCTGGAATTTTCCAAGCTGTTTAAAGGCACAGTCAACTTAGTGTATGTAAACTTCTGACTCACCAGAATTGTGAAAAAGTGAATTATAAGTGAAATAATCTGTCATGCACAAAGTAGATGTCCTAAACGACTTGCCAAAACTATAGTTTGTTAACAAGAAATTTGTGGAGTGGTTGAAAAAWKAGTTTTAATGACTCCAACCTACGTGTATGTAACTTCCGACTTCAGCTGTACTTAAATCTCTACCCGGTACAGCCTGAAGAGTATTTACTGACCACCCATCGGAGTCTGGTTCCTCTCGAGGTTTCTTACTAGGTTCCTGCCTTCTACACTCTTAGAAAAAAAGGTGCTATCTAGAACCTACATGTATCTTTGGCTGTCCTCAGATGGGAACCCCTTGAAGAACCTTTTGGGTTCCATGTATAACCCTTTCAACATAGGGGACAAAACACAGATTATTTTTTGTGTTTTGTCATCACTTGTCAACCATGTCTTGTATATTCATTCCTCCTTAGCAGATCGGTTTCTCTTCATCAATCAATCAAATGTATTTATAAAGCCCTTTTTACATTAGCCGCTGTCACAGTGCTATGCAGAAACCCAGCCTAAAACCCCAAACAGCAAGCAATGCAGATGTAGAAGTACGGTGGTGAGGAAAAACTCCTTAGAAAGGCAGGAACCTAGGAAGAAACCTAGAGAGGAACCAGGCTCTGAGGGGTGGCCAGTCCTCTTCTGGCTGTGCCAGGTTGAGATTACAACGGTACATGGCCAAGATGTTCAAACTTTCATAGATGATCAGCAGGGTCAAATTATTATAATAATCACAGTGGTGTGTAGAGGGTGCAACAGGTCAGCACCTCAGGAGTAAATGTCAGTTGGCTTTTCATAGCCGTTAGAGTTAGAGACAGCAGGTGCGATAGAGAGAGAGAGTCGAAAACAGCAGGTCCGGGACAAGGTAGCACATCCGGTGAAYAGGTCAGGGTTCCATAGCCGCAGGCAGAACAGTTGAAACTGGAGCAGCAGCAGGCGATACCCCCGGACAGGGCCAACCAGGCAGGATATAACCCCACCCACTTTGCCAAAGCACAGCCTCCATACCACTAGAGGGATATCTTCAACCACCAACTTACTACCCTGAGACAAGGCCGAGTATAGCCCACGAAGATCTCCCCCGCTGCATGAACCCGCGGGGGGCGCCAACCTGGACAGGAAGATCACGTCAGTGACTCAACACACTCAAGTGACGCACCCCTCCTAAGGACGGGATGGAAGACCAGCAGTAAACCAGTGACTCAGCCCCCAGTAATAGGGTCAAAGGCAGAGATTCCCGGTGGAGAGAGGGGAACCGGCCAGGCAGAGACAGCAAGGGCGGTTCGTTGCTCCAGTGCCTTTCCGTTCACCTTCACGYCCCTGGGCTAGACTACACTCAATCATAGGACCTACTGAAGAGATGAGTCWTCAATAAAGACTTAAAGGTCTAGACAGAGTCTGCGTCTCTCACATGGATAGGCAGACCATTCCATAAAAATGTAACTCTATAGGAGAAATCCCTGTCATCAGCTGTTTGCTTGTAAATTCTAATGACTATAAGGAGGCCTGCGTCTTGTGACTGTAGCGTACGTGTAGGTATGTACGGCAGGACCAAATTGGAGAGATAGGTAGGAGTATTGTAATGTAATGCTTGTAATGCTTTGGTGAACAGCAGTAAAACCTTGATATCAGCCCTATCCTTTACAGGAAKCCAGTGTAGAGAGGCTATCACTGGAGTAATATGATCACATTCTTTGGTTCGTGTCAAGATTCTAGCAGCCGTGTTTAGCACCAACTGAAGTTTATTTAGTGCTTTATCCGGGTAGGCGGAAAATAGAGCATTGCAGTAGTCTAATCTAGAAGTGACAAAAGCATGAATCTTCATGCTTTGTCACTAAAACTAACCCCTTGATAAGTCATTGTGGATCGTTACATCTGGCCATGGTTGGTAGCACAGGAGGCCCGGCACCTTAATTGGGAAGGACAAKCTCATAGCATTGGCTGGATTTGAATAAATGAAATCAGAAGAATGGTTGATACCATTCCATTCAAGACTGTGTTAGCCCACCAAGCTATTGTCTAGGGTTTTAGCTCCGGGAGCTACCATGAATCTTTAGTTTCTTAGGCAAGGTCACTCATCACACATCAAAGGACTGGTTACACTTGATGTACTTACAGTAAATGGGTAATCTTGGTGGATACAACTCTACAGGAAGTGTGCAGCATGGAGAGGTTGCCATTTCTCCCCTGTTTGAGTGTATGCAGGGTGAAGCAGCTTGATGTACACGATGGCCCCCAGGACATAGGGTCTGGGTATAGAAACATTGGTCTCCCAGTAGGCCTATACAATGTGCTCCCTGATAGCAACAGTAACGTGAAAAAGTGGTCCAACCAGCTTGTAATCAAAACTCAAATGTTGGGATTCGGGTTTTCTTTAACTTAGGAATTTTCAATTCCTACAGCCACATAAACTTTGATCTCTGTGACATATCCTGTGAGAATTAGAATGTGCTTTCCTGCAGTCTTACGGTAAAGACTGAGTAGATAGGGGAGCTACTGCTCTGTGCTGGAAGATACAACAACATACACCCCAATTGGAATGATGTACAGTTGAAGTCAGAAGTACATACACTTAGGTTGGAGTCATAAAAACKAGTTTTTCAACTATTCCACMAATTTCTTTTTAACAAACTATAGTTTTGGCAAGTCGATTAGGACATCGACTTTGTGCATGACACAAGTAATTTTTCCAACAATTGATTACAGACAGATTATTTCACTTATAATTCACTGTGTCACAATTTCAGTGGGTCAGAAGTTTACATRCACTAAGTTGACTGTGCCTTTAAACAGCTTGGAAAATTCCAGAAAATGATGTCATGGCTTTAGAAGCTTCTGATAGGCTAATTGACATAATTTGAGTCAATAGGAGATGTACCTGTGGATGTATTTCAAGGCCTACCTTCAAACTCAGTGCCTCTTTGCTTGACATCATGGGAAAATCAAAAGAAATCAGCCAAGACCTCAGAAAAAATTGTAGACCTCCACAAGTCTGATTCATCCTTGGGAGCAATTTCCTAGAGGTACCACGTTCATCTGTACAAACAATAGTACGCAAGTATGAACACCATGGGACCACGCAGCMGTCATACCGCTCAGGAAGGAGACGCGTTCTGTCTCCTAGAGATGAATGTACTTTGGYGCGAAAAGTGCAAATTAATCSCAGAACATCAGCAAAGGACCTTRTGAAGATGCTGGAGGAAATATGTGTACAGAGAGAGGTAGGTCTATATCCACAGGTAAACAAGTCCTATATCGACATAACATGAAAGGCGCTCAGCAAGAAGAAGCCACTGCTCCAAAACCCCATAAAAGCCAGACTACGATTTGCAACTGACATGGGACAAAGATCGTACTTTTTGGAGAAATGTCCTCTGGTCTGATGAAACAAAAATAGAACTGTTTGGCCATACTGACCATTGTTATGTTTGAGAAAAAAGGGGGAGGCGTTTGCAGAGCGGAAGACAATCCCACATGAAGCACAGGGTGGCAGCATCATGTTGTGGGTGCTTTGCTGCAGGAGGACTGGTGCACTTCACAAAATAGATGGCATCATGAGGGAGGAAAATTATGTGGAGATATTGAAGCAACATCTCAACATCAGTCAGGAGTTAAAGCTTGGGTCTTTAACTTGGGTCTTCCAAATGGACAATGGCCCCAAGCATACTTCAAATTGTGGCAAAATGGCTTAAGGGAACACAAGTCAAGTATTGGAGTGACCATCACAAAGCCCTGACCTCAATCCATGGAGAATTTGTGGCAAACTGAAAAAGCGTGTACGAGCAAGAGGCCTACATACCTGGACTCAAGTTACACCAGCTCTGTCAGGAGGAATGGGCCAAAATGCACCCAACTTATTGTGGGAAGCTTGTGGAAGGCTGCCCGAAACGTTTGACCCAAGTTAAACAATTTAAAGGCAGTGCTACCAAATACTAATTGRGTGTATATAAACTTCTGACCCACTGGGAATGTGATGAAAGCTGAAATAAAAGCTGAGTTTAAATGTATTTGGCTAAGGTGTGTGTAACGTTTGACCCAAGTTAAACAATTTAAAGGCAGTGCTACCAAATACTAMTTGAGTGTGTGTAAACTTCCGATTTCAACTGTATGTGACATAATTTGGTGTAATATCCTTTGACTCTGATGTTGGTTAGATAAGATCCAGCAAACCAAAATTGGTTGTTGTTCCCATCCTCTTCATCTGCTGTGTACTTGTAACACTATWTTTGAGGATTTTCTTTCTTCATCACAGTCTTGTGAAATGTGATTTTTAGTTGGATAGAGCTTCCTTTAAATAACTTGYATTCCTGTGTATTCATATGCTTCTTAAATACAGGCACAGAACCTTCAAAGTAAATAAGAAAACAATTTGACCTTTAATTTGAACCCATTCTGAAAAATGAGGACACAATAAATATACAAAAAACCGCTCAGGTTCAATTCAATAATATTTTATTGATTTAAAGATCCAATGCATCTGTTTCTATCTCAATATCAAGGGATTTATTTAATCCGTATTGCAGGAATTCAGCGTTACAGCGTGGTTGAAATTTAAAGGCAACGTCCCCGTGTTTGCGTAGACTGCATTCATGGTTGATGCTGCATATGTCGCCTCAACCGGAAATTACCTTTACATTTCTATTGCGCCGTCTGTAACTCTTCAGCGTTACAGATTGAATAGAGCCACAAATAATTTATGGGTAACAATTAAGTACCTTACTGTGATTGACCAATTTTTATTGAAAACAACAAAAAAAGCGCAATAGCAAAGAGCAAAATCATAAAATACAGTGTTACAAGTACACAGCATATGAAGAGGACGGGAACATTTTAATAACTACGAAATTGCGTTCTGTGTCCTGATTGAGCATATTAGAAAAACATGAGGTCACAGTTATTCCCTGGTGGTGCAGAGGGTTAATGATCTGTTTGCATTTCCAAAGACTGCAGGTTCATTCTCACATATTCTTTAACCATGTGGGATTATTTTGAGAGAAAAAAAAAAACTTGAGAAATTGAGGCTGATGCAGTACACTACTAAAAGACAGGATGTCTTTATTTTGTTCAGATGTCCAGTCAGAAATTCAGAATTTAGACTTACTGTAAAAAAATGTAACGTGTAAAAATGTACTTTTAATAAAACACTCCCATAGTAATTCCTACTTTGAAGCACTTGACATGGTCCAGAAGTATGCAGCATGTAAAGAGGATGGTTGAACTGATGATGAACAACTCAGTTACCAGTATATCCCTGGGTTACTTATGTCTAAGTAGGCTAGAAAGAAAGCGTGTAATTCCTGATTGATCATACTGCCATGGCTATATACTGACAAAATAAGCACCCTAGTGGCACAGAGCATAGGCTGAAAAGAATGGAAATCCTGAAGTCGTTCCTAATGTTGGTATACTCAGTGTATAATGTCATGTGTGTCTATACAGCACATTCGGAAAATATTCAGACCCCTTGAATTTTTCCAGATTTTGTTACGTTACAGCCTTATTCTAAAATGGATTAAATAATTTTTAACACAATACCCCAAAAACAGGTTTTTCGTATTTTTTTGCAAATGTATTAAAAATAAMAAACAGAAATACCTTATTTACATAAGTATTCAGACCCTTTGTTATGAGACTCGAAATTCATTGTTTCCATTGATCATCCTTGAGATGTTTCTACGACTTGATTGGAGTCCACCTGCGGTAAATTCAATTGATTGGAAATKATTTGGAAAGGCACACACCTGTCTACATAAGGTCCCACAGTTGACAGTGCATGTCAGAGCAAAAACCAAACCATGAGGTCGAAGGAATTGTCTGTAGAGCTACGAGACAGGATTTTGTCAAGGCTCAGATCTGGGGAAGGGTATCAAAAAATATCTGCAGCATTGAAGGTCCCCCCAAAAAACAATGGCCTCCATCATTCTTAAAGCAAAGAAGTTTGGAACCACCAAGATTCCCGGGCAAACTGAGCAATCTGGTGAGAAGGCCCTTGGTCAGGGAGGTGACCAAGCACCCGATGGTCACTAAAATTTCTAAAAATCTGTTTTTGCTTTGTCATTATGGCTTTTCTAGGACAATTGTGCTGGTACATTGTGTTATTACACCAGTGGAGGCAGCTGAGGTGAGGACAGCTCATAATAATGTCTGGAAAGGAGTGAATGGAATGGCATCATACACATGGGAACCGCGTGTTTCGTGTATTTGATACCATTCCACTTCAGCCGTTACCACGAGCCTGTCCTCCCCAATTAAGGTGCCACCAACCTCCTACGTATTACATTAACTGGAAACCTAATGAGATCTTTTGGGGAACGTTCTGTGATTGTTGTTACAGATGTTGTGCACAACATTTTAGTGAATGTTAGGAGAATATTCCAAGGATATTTCATTTAAAACCCCCAAAATGTGTTTTAAATGAAGGATGTTATCATCCTAATGTGAGATAAAACCCTAACTAAAACTTCATGGGAATCTTAGCTAATGTTCTGGGAACATTCCCGGTTTGCTGGGGAGGCATGGAGGAGTTGAGCAAGAAGAATTGGTTACTGTGGAGTGTATTGGGCAAAACGATGGCATCGACTTCTTGAAATGGGAGACAACATGGCAGGCACTACCCATGGGCTTCGCTATTCTGATCAAATGTCATCCTTTTAGTAGACCTTGAATCGGTCTGTTCTGAAGCAGATGGTTTATCCCCACTCTTCCTTCCTCTTTCCCTCAAAAACATTCAACTGACCCATATTTTTCATGCATTTATACTGTATGCTGTATGTGCAACTTCATCTGAGTAGACTGTGGCATAACCTGGCGAAAGCCTTGTTGAAACTGATCAAAATGAATTGCTATCTATCTAGTTGCGAAATTGACCCTGCTGTGAGCAACATGACTGGTATAGTTGTAAGTGTCGGTGTTTGGCTTAGATGATCACACAGTTGGGGTTTGGAAATGTTGATCAAAACTGGGGAAGTCTTTTTACTCTGCCCTCATTTTACACATACTCCTCGGGGACAGGGGGAGCTGTTGTCCACCAATAGAACAGAGAGAGAGTAAGGAAATGGGAAGAGAAAAGAGTGTCATGGTWCCACCTGTCACCAGAGGAGGACAGAGACCGCCCTAGAGACATTAACGACACTCAGGTGTGTCCAATGTGTGTTTTCTGTTGTCCTTTGCAGAAGCTGGAATTGTTTTCCTGATTGAGTTGTCGAGACTTAAAAAAAAAAATGTTTTAAGTGTACTGTGATTCTGCGACTACCGTTTCTCAGTAAAGTATTATGTTTATCCTTAAAGACTGATTCCTCGTCTGTCTCTTCTCTGCATTTGGGTCCAACCWTACCACGTCACAGCAAGCTTCTGCCTAAACATGGACCCAGCAGAGATAGCCCAGATCAAGAATGTTGAAACCCACCAAGGAGCACTGCTGGAGCGGCAGCAAGAACAACTCTCCAAAATATCAGAGACCCTCCGGGCASTTACCGACTCCCTCCAACCACAGTCCAACCTCRCCCAGTGCTATAGCCGTTGCCGTAGTTCCTCCAGGGAACCTGCACTGGGRACCCAAGATCCCTGCCCCCGAGCGGTATGACGGCCACCCAGGAGGAAGCAAGGGGTTCCACACAGCAGCCACCACGTAGCTCCATATTAGCCTTTATTGCCGAGCTGCGACGAGTCTTCRACCAGCCAGTCGACGGAYGAGAAGCGKCCAGCCGACTGTTCAACATCCGCCAAGGGGCCAGACCAGAGGMTGACTTCGCCATTGAGTTCTGCACCATCGCCACCGAAAATGGGTGGAATACGTAGGCCCTGGTCACCGCTTTCCACCAGGGTTTGTCTTACTCCATCAAGGATGAACTGGCCTCTTGGGAACAGGGAGAGGACCTCGAGTCCCTGATAACGCTTGCAATCAGGATCGACAACCGCCTCCTAGAGAGCGTGAGACAGTGCCTTTTTGACACCACTCCAGGAACCCCCCGACCCTAGCATTGAGAAGCCCATGCAGCTGRGACACACACGTCTGAGCCCACAGGTATGTGACAGGCGCATGAACGAAGGCTGATGYCTCTACTGCGGAGGTCTTGGCCATCTCTGTGCCACATGCCCAGAGCWGATGGGAAACGCCAGGGCTCGCCAGGACAAGGGGAGACCCTGACGARCTGTGCAGTTACCCCCTGGCTACCCTGTCACCGTCTGTCACTACCCGCAATCATCCACTGGTACAACCGTCAGCACCAGATTTAAGCCTTCGTCGACTCCGGGGCTGCAGATMATTTCATTGATCAGGACTTCGCCAGAGAATTAGAAATCCCCTACAGATTCGAGCCCTCGACGGATGGCCCATTGGCTCTGGTCAGGTGGAATATCAGACCAAGCCAATTCTACTGCAGCTCGGTGTGAACCACTCAGAGTTTGAGTTTTCTTTTGATCACTGCTCCTGAGAACCCCCTCATTCTAGGGTACCCCTGGCTAGCGCTACATAACCCACTATTCTCCTGGTCCACAGGACACCTACTAGACTGGGGCAAGGACTGCCAGACTAAATGTCTAAGATCCCCACCAAGAGCCTTGCCGTGTTCTCCTGCATCCATTGAAGACCAAGACTTCTCCGCTATCCCTCCCAAATACTTAGACCTCAGGGARGCCTTCAGTAAGAGGCAAGCCACCACCCTTCCCCACCATCGTCCATACGACTGTGCCATATAACTCCTACCCGGCTCCACACCTCCCCGAGACCGTCTGTACTCCCTCTCGACCACTGAAGCAGCAGTCATGGACAAATGCACCCGGGAGTCGCTGGAGGCAGCTTTCATTCACCCCTCTACATTACCCAGCTGGTGCTKGCTTCTTCGTGGGTAAGAAGGGTGGAGGCCTGCATCCTTGCATCGATTACAGAGGGCTGAACTGGATTACGATCAAGAATCGTTACCCCCTACCCCTGATGTCCGCCGCCTTGGAGTTGGCTCAAGGAGCCAAATTCTTCACCAAACTGGACCTCCGCAATGCTTACAATCTGGTGAGAATCAGGGAGGGAGATGAGTGGAAAACTGGCTTTAACACCACCAGTGGTTACTATGAGTATTTACTCATGCCCTTCGGATTATCGAACTCACYGGCAGTCTTTTAAGTATTGCTCAATAACACTCTTAGGGATGTGTTGAATCTGTTCGTCTTTGTTTACCTCGATGACATCCTGGACTTCTCCAAAATCCTTCCGGAACACATACTGCATGTCCGCCAAGTCCYGAGACGCCTCCTGCAGAGCCAACTATATGTCAAGATAGAGAAGTGTGAGTTCCAAGTTTCCTTCCTGGGTCACATTATCTCTATCTCTACCAGACTCAATAGCCTTGGTTTCTCAAGTGACTGCCTCGCCTGGTTCACCAACTACTTCGCAGACAGAGTTCAGTGTTGCTGAAGTTGGAGACTTACATTTCCCTCACTAACTTTAAACATCARCTATCTGAGCAGCTAACCGATCGCTGCAGCTGTAGATAGTCCATCTGTAAATAGCCCACCCAATCTACCTACCTCATCCCCATATTGTTTTTATTWACTTTTATGCTCTTTTGCACACCAGTATCACTATTTGCACATCATCATCTGCTCATCTATCACTCCAGTGGTAATCTGCTAAATTGCAGTTACTTTGCTACTATGGCCTATTTATTGCCTTACCTCCTCATGCCATTTGCACACACTGTATATAGACTTTATTTTTTTTMTATTGTGTTATTGACTGTRCGCTTGTTTATTCCATGTATAACTCAGTGTTATTTTTGTCGCTTTGCTTTATCTTGGCCAGGTCACAGATGTAAATGAGAACTTGTTCTCAACTAGCTTACCTGGTTAAATAAAGGTGAAATAAATGAATTATAATAAAACTCAAGCAGGTCCAGCAGTTCCTCAGGTTTGCCCATTTTTACAGGCGTTTCCTACGCAACTTCAGTGAGAGAATGCCAAGAGTGTGCAAAGCTGTCATCAAGGCAAAGGGTGGCTACTTTGAAGAATCTCAAATATAAAATATATTTTGATATGTTTAGCACTTTTTTTTGGTTACTACAAGATTCCATATGTGTTATTTCATAGTTCTGATGTCTTCACTATTATTACACAATGTAGAAAATAGTAAAAAATAAAAGGAGAAACCTTTAAGGATTAGGTGTGTCCAAACTTTTGACTGGTGCTGTAGGCGAAGGAAAGCAGACAAGGACAGGAATAAACTTTACACTATTGATTTGTACCCAGGCACATCCTCACTCACTGTTCATCAATAGTCTTCACTTCAGGCCGGAAGAGGAAACAATCTGTCCATCCAAGCCCTCACTGTGAGCCCCCGTGCTACCAGGCCCCCGCTGGACACATTTTAATCTGCAACCCAATGCCAAGTGGGGCTGCGGAGCTGCGCTCTGTGGGATTGGATGTGTCACCCTATCCCCCACTTTGTGTCCCATTACCCAGCAGTTGTAATGCTCACACCAGTGTGACGTGTCTGGGGGTAGCGGGCGGGCAAGGTGAGCTGAGCTGGCCTGAAATGTACATTTAAATTAACCACAGCGACAGCTAGGGAACAGGGGGTGTTACATTACACGTGTGCCGCCCCACATACTCACAAAGAAATACATGCAGATACACAAATACACAACACAGAACTCATTTGTGTCACGCACTCATTTGTGTCACACACACAGAATTTATTTCTCCTCTACCCCCCCCCCCCCCACACACACACACACACACACACACACACAGACAGACAAGCATGCTTACTGGGGAGGGCGGGACAGGCCATCCAGCTGTGTGTGTGGTAGGAAATGTCAGCGAGGGAGGCTCACCCTTTATATTTCAGTGCTGTTGAACCTCCTGCTGTATTTGGGCTTCCTTGAGGTAAGCTCTGTTAGGATCAATAATACTGCCCTGTAAAGCAGCCAGGAGGAGCAGTGATGCGGAGAAACGCTGATGCCTAAGAGAATATACTACATGTGCTCGCATCACAACAAAGAAATGACAAAGGCACTTATTAAAGATTGTCTTAAGAGTGTCCTTGAGATGACCCTCTATAGTAAGAGGATGCGAAATGGATGAACAAGCTACCGGAGAGAGAGGACCCTTAAAGCTGAGGTGTTGCCTTGGGGACTAGGGAAGAGTTAGAAGGATGTGACAATGGATGGCGGCCGCTCTGCTGGGCAGCTGAAGGTCACTCGGAGAGAGCTCTACCCAGGCAGGTCATCTCCTGGCCAGGCAACACGGAGAGGGCCAGGTGGTCACGCTTTTCCCTCCTCACCACCAGAACTGGGTCACCCAAGTTGATGGATTCCTTCCCAGACTTTCTCTCAAGTCTTTTTATGGCCATCATACATAGTTTATCGACGTGCTCTGCTCTGGAGGCATTTTGTATTTTTGATGCAGGGATACCCTTGTCGACATAGAGCAGTATACCCTACAACTGGGTAACAGCTAATTTCATTATTCATCACCGTGTCCTGTGTTGAATCTCACCAATTCATGTAGAATAGACACAAATGCAGCATTTTACATGTGTTCCTTTACTTGTTCTAATAAGAGATTAACGTATGTACAGTATTTTGTGTCCTTTGTAACCTGCMTAGTAATCATAAAGTTATTAAATGCAGATTGGAGTTTTCCTTATTCCATCTGCCTCGAGGGCAGGTAACTTCATTTGGTTAAGTTTAGGGTTAGGGGTTGGGGTGGGCTTTTAACTAGCGTCCTTGTGTGTGGCAACCTGTCCTTGTGTGTGGCAAATTGTTTATTTCAATCTCAGTGTGCTGATTGTTGAGCTTTCATTCAACCAATCACATTCAATCTGCTCTGGAGGCAGAGCTGCCCTCGGAACAAGAATGAATAAGGAGTTTTCTCTCTTGGTGTATTTTTTTTTAATGTACCTTTAATTAGCTAGGCAAGTCAGTTAAGTCTTATTTACAATGATGGCCTACCCCAGCCAMACCCTCCCCTAACCCGGACGGCGCTGAGCCAATTGTGCGCTGCCCTATACTACTCCCGATCGCGGCTGGTTGTGATACAACCCGGGATCGAACCAGGGTCTGTAGTGACACCTCTAGCACTGAGATGCAGTGTCTTAGACCACTGCGCCACTCGGGAGCTCACTGCTGTCTTGTTCATTTTGTTTTATTTCACTCTACTTCACTCCCCTTTCCCTATTTCCTCTCTTCTCTTTCCTCTCCTATCAGAATACACTGAGGGGAATTGGACATGCATTTCCTTGTGCTCGAGTCTGTCTTATTAGGCAATTCATATCTACCGTGGCAGCAAATGGACCGGCAGGACATGGAACCCTGCAATGCAGTTTGAGAAAACCCAGGGGAATGGCCTCGGCAGACAGCTTGGCTCCCACCATGACCCCAGGTTACCTCTTAGAGACACTAGGGGGAAGACGAGGGCAGGAGACGTCCCAATAGTCTAAATCTTCCTATTCCTTTTCTCCTTTTATTTGTTATATGTCTGGGATKTTTTCCTGATCATGTGACCACTAATGTCATGGCTGCCAGTAGTGTGAMGTTTGTGTATTTTCAGCTACCGGCAGACTGACTGCGCCCTTCACCCCTAGGTAGTGATAAGTCAGTCATGGTGTTTCCCTCCCCACAGAGGGATGGACTACCACTACCTCAGAGGTTCCCAAACTTTCTCACGAGGACTACCTGAGTGTCCCAGAAGCTTTTTTMCCACCAGGGTATGACAAGCTAATTTAATTCCTTTGGGGATGAATAAAGTACAATCTCATATCTTTCTGTTTCTTGGAACCCACCATGTTCTGCTGAATATTTTTTTTAAATCGAAACATTCAATTATTTAAAAAAAAATGTAAGCCTTTGTTTTCAAATATTCTATCTAATGAGTGTGAGTATGAGCTCTTTCGGACAATTTTAGTCCCGGCGGACTCGCACCACAGTTTTTGAAGCATCACGAGGAACAAGAGGAAACAGAAGCGAACTAAAAGGAACACAGTAGGAACACAGCAGGGATTATTTATGCATGAAGGATCATTGTGTCGTAGTACGTAGGGATGGCGGTTTCTTTGTCTTGGTGAGAATAATAAAGGATCTTACAGTACAGCTAGGAGAGGTTTCCTGCACAGACCTTCCACTGCAAAGTACATAACAGAAATGCAGCTTGTAGGTGTACTGTTTAATGTGTGTGTGTGCGTGTGTGTGTGTGCGAGCGAGCATGCATGTGTGTAAAATGATGCACAGTACAGTACATCAATCAGATCTCTAAGCCTTTTACCGGTATGAGTGTTTCATTGATTCATTATTAATGTGCATCATATTCTAGTACAGTGGCCTGAATACAGTATAGGCAGATTCTAGTACAGTGGCCTGAATACAGTATAGGCAGATTCTAGTACATTGGCCTGAATACAGTATAGGCAGATTCAATTGATGGTCTAGTTCACACATGCACATACATTTGCTGAATTTCTTGAGGTAGAAATAGACCAATCAAATTTAGAACCAACAATAATTTAAAAAAATGAAACCCATAAAATACATGATTTAATTGAAAATAACCACATTTCCCTGTGTAGAGACTCTGTATACTGCATGGATGTTGTACGTAAAACAATAATACTACATGGAAGGATATGAGTGACAGAGTTGTTAATAGAGTTTGTGTTGCTGCTTGTTGCTATACTGTTGTTATTGCTGTTTGACGTGTCCAAAGGACCCATCACAGGCCCCTTGAGTGGCCCCCTTTTGATAAGAGTGCATCAAGGTGCATGCACCACTGGATGAATCCCATTTAATCCATTTTAAATCCCAGACAGACTATCCACTCAGCCAACAGAAACTCTTCACGGGCCACTTCTGGTTGAATTATTCATCTGGATTACGTACTGGATGGTGCCCAGGTCTGGACAGGCTTCCTACATACATGGGCACAAATCCTGTAGCCGCTGTGGCACCCACGTAACAGCCAGGCAGAACTGTCCTTGGCTTGCACTGAATGGCCTGGGGTTGTGGGTGCAGCTAGGTTACGGCCCTATAGCTAGTTTACGGCTCTATACGAGTGTGCGGCTCTCCTTTCTTTTTGAAGTGTTCTACTCTGCTAGCCAGCACCTCGCCTAAACAGGTGTGCGGTTGCTTTCGCCTCCACATACGGCCCTATAACCACCTGTCTTAGCCCTCCAGGCWTATCCCTCCAGCCTTAGCTCCCCTCGGGGTTCTCCTGGCCCTGGGCTATACGACAGTGCTGATGGTAGAAGAGGCCTCGGACTGTTCCTGCTTGGTGGGCAGAGACTTGAGGTACTCCAGGTGGCGGCGGGCGTCCTCTGTGTTGTTCCGGACGTAGTAGACCAGGTAGGAGATGACCATGGTGAACCATCCGAACATTGTGACCAGCATGGCCACGTCCGTGGTCTTCTTCATCACCACGCACAGGTCCAGGTCCTGGGCCAGCAGGAAGGGCACGCCCTCTGCCCCCACGTCGGGCGGCTCTGACGTCTCGCACACGATGCCCGTCAGCGACAGGGGCTCCAGGTCGATGAGGGGCATGGCCAGCTGCAGGTTGCAGTCGCAGTGCCACGGGTTGTTGGTCAGGTTGGTGCGCGCTCGCAGCCCCTCGAAGGCCTCGGGGTTAAAGTTGACCAGCTTGTTGGAGGACAGGTCCAGAAAGGTGAGCGAGGGCCCCAGGCCCCTGAAGGCCCCTGGCTCCAGCTGGGCCAGCTCATTGTTTGAAAGGTCCAGCTCGCTGAGCATGGGCAGGTCCCAGAAGGCGTTGCTGGGGACCACAGTGAGCAGGTTGAAGTCCAGGTAGATGCGTTGCGTGTCATTGGGCAGGTCCTGGGGGATCTCCGTGAGACGCAGGTTGCTGCAGCGCACCGTCTTGCCACGGCCGTCGCTCTCAGAGCAGTAGCAGCCCTGGGAGCAGCTGGTGGCGGCGTGGTGGAAGCAGAAGGTCATCAGCACCAGGCTGTGCAGCAGCAGACACATGACCACCGAGTGGCGCAGTAGCCAGCCACTCTCCAGAAGGGGCATGGTGCGATATGGGCATGTTCCAGAGAAGACCAACCTGGGAGAAGGGGCGGAGCCAGTGTCAACCTCCCCAATAGCTGTCAAGCCTATAGAGAAACAGGAAGCAGGATTGGTGGAGGGAGACAACACAACCTACTGACAGGAGAGGTACAAATGAACACCCTCGAGTAGCTGCAATTTATCACCAACCATGCAAAAAATCTATGATAAATAGTGTTTGGCCAGTAACCGAAAGGTTGCTGGTTCGAATCCCGAGCTGACTAGGTGAAAAATCTGTTGACGTGCCCTTGAGCAAGGAACCCTTATTGCACCTTTATGTCAGTTTGGATAAGAGAATCTGCTAAATGACTAAAATGTAAATGTAAAAATGTTAAAAGTAGATGTGCTCAAGAAAGTTATTTCATACACAGATGCAGGATAACTAGCCCCGCGGTGAAGAGGCAGAGGGGATCTCGCAGTCTTGTTTCAGCACAGTTGGTTGACTAGACCGTGTTTATACTTCTAGCTTTAGGGAAAGGACGAGGATCAAAATCAAAAATCACACTTGCAAAAACTAGCATCAAGCAAAGAGAGCTTTGGTGTCACCGTGAGTCTATGATAATTGACATCCCTGCAGTGCTGGCCTATTTCAGTGCAGAGCTGCTGATACCATTAACATAATCCATGTCTGCACCACAGTGACAGGGAKATGAACAAAATGTCTTCGTCCTTAGACATATTTCACAAAAATACCCGCCACAWTGTATTATACACAATGGGAATGCCGTTTGTACTATACCTCTAACATTCTACCAACAAGGACTCCAGAATCTATCATTCTCTTTGAGCTTTGTATGTTCTTTGTGCGATGACGAAATTGTTTACCGTATTTAGTAACATTGTCAGAGCCGTTTGGCCATTTGGTCATTCAGTGCCCCCACTGTGTTCATGAGGCTAATCAATCAACTGCTTATGCGCTCGGAACCAGGGTCATTTTGTCTGAAGTGCAAGTAACACTGAGGTGACAACTTGTTTGTGTGTCCTGTAATTTACACTTTTTATTTTGCATGTAAGCCTCTAAAAATAGTCTGTCCTCCCACCTTAACACACTTCATTAATTCCTGAACACCAACCATCTGCTATCCCATTACTAATCCTCTTAGGGAAAAACAAACGTAATGTCAATGGAACGTCATTGTATGTTGGCCATCCAACACCATTGTAAAGCTTAATGCTAAAACAGCATCAACGGCAATCAARACAGCCTTAGCATGTGGCGCTAGCAGCCACATCCTCTCCTGTAAAAACAATAGAACTTAAACTCTCTGACTTTGGCCGGTTCTTCAAAATGGCCGGAGACCCGGGCAAGATCCACTTACCCAGATTAAAAAAATGAAATCGATCTCTAAGTACCTCTTAGTATCACATGACGGAGGGAGCCGCCTGAGGGACGCATCCTAATAAGACTCATCGCAATAGACCAGACCAGTTGAAGGAATGCCAGGGCAATAGCCCTTGTAATGAGTCTGGGGAGAAAGAGAGATATACCCAAAGCACCCAGAGTAGATCAAGGCCCTATCAGCCCTGCCCTGTACTTCCTCCTCACAAAGACCMACTCACATGATTATCCCCAAATCTTCCTTAGTGCTAAACAAAGAAGCCCAACGTATTTTASTCTGCAGTCTGCACTTATTGAAAGGGTATGATATAGTGGAACAGCACTGACTRCAGATAACACCAAATGACCAAGGATATGAAAAGGCTGCCTAAATTGAATGGGGTTGTAACACGCTGTTCCTGTGTAAGACAAGTGGTCGTTTTCCCATCATGCTCCATGTTGCCCTGACATTTCACTGACTGGGGGAGGGAGGGGGCGGAGGTATGGAGACCCAAGGAAATTGGACACATGAGGACAGAGTTGTGAGAGTCCAAAGAGAGAGAATGACATAGAGAGAGGGAGAGATCTGAGGAGAGGAGGTAACATTACAATGACAACGGAGAAGAACACAGAGGAAGGAACACTGAAGAGAGATGAATGAAATGTATAGCGGAAAGAGGGAAATATTTGCATGTCATGGGCTGAGGAGGATAGCTGTCAGTGAAAGGTGGAGGATGGATGACAGAGGGATGGATATGGTGATGGGGGAGATAAGAGTGAGTGCGGGATGAAGCTATGGGACAACAGGAGAGAAAGAGAGCAACAACAACCTCATTAAAGGTCCAATCCGTTTATCTCAATATCAAATAATTGGCAGTGACTTTTGGAACTCTTTCTTATTGGTCTGTTAACTAATTTAACACATGGTGATGTCACCATGGATGGTCAAAATTCCCTCCCACCAAAACAATTTTTCAAACAGCTCTTACACTAAAAGGGCCTTATCATCATTTTCACTTTCAACCTCAGTGTGGAAATAGATCTATAAACACAGGTAAATCCCGTTCTTGACTCCACTGGGACTTTAAATCAATAGATCAATAAGTCAGGTTAAGTTCATTCTGTCCACAACCCACTGGGCACAGACGTMATTTCAACGTCTAGTTTTGATTTACATATGGTTGAATTGTCAACTAAGGTGACTTCAACGTTAAATCAGCAGAAATTGTCACCATGCCATTGGATTTAGGTCCAAAGTTGGGTGAGGAAAAAATKTGGACAATCGGYCAGTGTGCCCTTGAGCAAGGCACTTAACCCTAACTGCTCTTGTAATTCGTTTTAGATACGAGCGTCTGCTAAGTTACGGAAATGTAATTCAACGTCATCACATCGAATGTTTTTTGGTTGAAGTGAAGTGGAAACATCGTTGATTCATCATTTCATTTGACAAGACAAGAGCCCACAGGTCAGTTTTGGCAGTTCATAAATTGACTGCAGTCAATAGTACAATAACACATCTCAGGCGCCAAGTGCGCAAGAGCAATCATTTAAACAGGTCCTAAATTTGCTCCGTCACTCAGCCAAACAACAGCTTGAGCCGAATGAGATATAGGTTCCCTTTTCATTATTAATCAACATAATAATCCTTGAGGAATTAAACTACGAAGTCCTCAACGCAAAGGGTTGTCAAAGGTGTTCATGTATGATTTGGGGTGATTGTTAATTGTATTATCTTTCTGCCCAGACAACCAATGATAGGCCGAACCAGTCTAAGCAGGTCATGAGAGAGAGAGAGAGAGAACCAGCTTTGAGGGAAATATCAATATGTTATTTTGAGATGCAGACACTTTGATATGAGTCTAACCTTATTACCATGCTCTTCCAACACCACTCTTCGGGTCCCTATCCACCCAAATTAGGAAAACATTTGTGTCTGATTAGGGCCTCAGATGGTTGTTGAATGCCTGCCTGATTTCCATTGGAAGCTCTCGTGCATTTATTTACAGAATAATATATTCTGGTAGAGAAACAGGAAGACACGTTTTCATTAAAGGGGCAATATGCAGTTCAAACTATGATAAAGAGTCACCACGCTACTGTTTAAGTAAACAGCTAAGGGATAAGGCTGGAGAAATGTAACCACTCACAAATTCATAGACATACCTATGGATACAAGGACTGACCATACTTGCTATTATATATACAAGTATAGGGCTATAAAGTTAGTGTTTTTTTTATTACATTGTTTACAAACAATGGAGTAAAACAAGCTTATATTTTGGGTTGTGATGGGGTAAGCTTGAGGCATTTATAAGTTATATTCTTCAAGAATCAATGGGTACCATACATATAAGTAATTGAATAGTTAAAAAAAAATTATAATCGCAGATTAAGCAGAGCATAATTTAGATGTATTAGTCCATATAATAATGTACAGCTGCAGGAATGAATTTACATTTTGAACGTTTACCCCTGCCTTTGAAATGTTTTATCAATTCAAATGAAAGCAATGAAGGAATTATTTAAGGATTGATCACGTTTTTTATTAAATCGTTCACTTTGAAGGGTATTCAGACATACAATACATTCATACATAAAATGACTTAATCATAAATAATGACATGATTACCACTTAGGATATTATTAAGCTATTCTTTACTGTTATTTACACACTCACAAATACTTGACCTACTCCTTTTCTCTGCTTTAATATTCAGAAATGTCATTGTAAGCAAAAAGCGTGTCACCAATGCCTCTTGAGGAATTTATAGCTTTTTGATAAGCTAATACTGTTTGGTTGATTCTTAAACAATACTTTTCTGAGCCTGAATGCATTAAATACGCCGCGGTTATTTATTTCCCGTTATAGGCTAAGTGTAGCTCAAATAAATAGCCTACAAGACACTGCATACTGTATTTAAAAGTAGATGTTAATGTCTGTATATTGATGTCACAGTAAAATGCATGCATTTTGAATAAGAACATGCACAAGCATCACTTACGTCTTTAGCATTCTTCCTCTCCTTCGCATGGCGGGTGGCACACAACATAATCACTTTAGTTTCAAGACAGTTTCAAATGGTCAAAATATATCAGAATTCATTCCACTCCGAACTGCAATTCGCCGATATTTTCGATCGCATCAATGAGGTCCTCTGTTGCAATTCGGCCAACTTGTGCGAAGAACCACACTGACAACGGTGCGCACAGCACACAGTAATGTACCTTAACTTGGGYGCTCGCTCAATGCAGCCTTTTAGTTTCCACGCAACCAGAAAACTAAGCAACACTGCCGTAGCAATCGGAAATTGGCAGGGACACGACGCKCAAGGTGAGGCCGCCTATGAATGGCTTCATCCAAGTGTGTGATCCTGCCAATTACGACAAATAATGATAGTGCAAGCGGCAGCCACGGAGCGCAATGCATTTACACACGGAAAGGACATAGGCTACTGACATCTGAAATCATTTTCCCTACATAATAATGAAACTCCATTTGTTTGGTATTATAACTCGTCTTCCAAAAGCTTGTATTTTGRCCAACAGCTTTACCGATTTCAAGTACCCCACCTGTGCTCCCATATATTCTCTATAGTAAACTGAGATTATTCAACATTCTCAGAAGAGTTATGACACCGTTGATATGGGAGTTGTATTAGAACACACTGCACACATACACACAGCCATTGATTCTTGAATACTATAATTTATACATGCCTCAAGAGCTTATTTCAACTGTTGTCTCTCATCAATATTAGGAATTTGTTCCTAATGTTTTCTACACTCAGTGTATAGGGAAAATGGAGCCATTTGGGASGCWGTAAGGAAGAGGACGAGAGAGCATCACCAGTCAGTTAACTACCTTACATTCTCCATGTAGCTTGCTTTACTCCAATAACTATAAACAATGTCATTGTAAACAAACAGCGTAGCAAAACATGGTTCGAACTGTCATTTCGATTCAGTCCTTGCATCTATAGCTCCACCTATGAATTTGAGAGTGGTAACATTTCTCCAGCCCCAGCTATTTACCAAAACAGTGTCGAGGCACCTGCTTTGTCATCGTTTGAACTGCAGATTGCACCTTTAAGAAAGTGGGGTTGACTAATCATGTTTGATCTGCAGGTTGTTGTTTCAGTACTGCGTTGCCGCTGCCAGGGCTGTGGATATTTGGCTGTGTCCGGGGTCTCTTCCTGCCTGCTGCCAACCGATAAGGACGCCGTCCAATCAAAAGCACACCGTGATAACAGACATAGGCTGGGGCCCGAGAGTGGCTGCCAAGCAAGCAGTCAGAAGGTATTAAATGGAATTTAAATCAATAGAAACTAACTTCCCCACAATGTCCCCTCAAACCACCAAATCAATGTTAATGACAGAATGTGTGTGTGACTGAATAATGGACTGAATGTATTTGTGTTTGTGAAATAGATCAAGAATGGACTTCATTTGTATTTAATCCCCCGGGGAGACTACAGTTGCTATTGTGATGTATTGGGACACATCATTGAGGCTGGATTATGAAGCATATGAAGCTGAAAGAGCAGAAAATGTGACTAGTTTCTCATCGTCGAGAGACGATCGGGACGGCGTCCCARATGGCACCCAATTCCATGTATCAGGGACGTCACTAGAGATTCATGGATAGGGGGGCTAAGCCTCTTTTARGGGGGTCTGGGCATACTCCCCCAGGATTTGTTTTAAAGCCCCCAAAACGTCTTTTCGTCATGTATTTTTAGTGTAACAACGGGTGTAWAATCGATCAAAATAAGCTTATTTTTGGTCAAGGTTGGCTAAAAGTATACCTGTCTCATAGTTTGTGTTAGACACTGATCTAATATGACTTACTTCAATTCTATCCAAATAAAGAAATTAAAGTCCACTTTGTCCCCATCCATCCAACACCAACAAAAGGCACAAAAAAATACTATTTGGATGTTATTTTGAGAGAGAGAGAAAAWTGTAAAGACATGCAGGTCATATTATACCAGTAGAAAAAMATCTTTATTTAAATTTCACCMTTTTGTTAATTGTTGCTCAAAATTAACCCAATAATAATAATTAGCCCAATTCAGACACATGGAACATCTTAAACAGTATCATCCACAATGGGGCAAAACTAAATTCAACTAATGAGCTAAATAACATTTWAAAAAACATAAAAATTAGGAATAAAATCTGATAAAAAAGTAAGATCCTAAACAAATATTACAACCTATATTAYAGAACTGCWTCTCCTGCTTCTCTCKTTTGATGCTTATTTTGTGGGTGGACGCATCAAAGTGTACYTTCTATTTTTAAAGGTGGCAAAGTGGTCAATAACACTATTGTGGCTTATTTCCCCAAGCACTTCACCCTCAATGGACATGACTGCAAGACTTGCAAGCCTTTTCTGACCCATTGTCTTMCGCAACCAGGAGTGCAGCCAGCGCAGTGCACTRAAGGACCTTTCACAGGAGCAGCTGCTCACAGGAAYTGTGAGGRCAACCTGRATGAYTTCCTTCAGAGAAGGAAACACTTCACCATCCAGGAGGTTATGCACAGCAAGCATATCTTTGGGAGGACGTCCAGCCTCTCTTTTCCGGGCAAGAAMATTTCTGGCTACCAWCATCTCTTCTGTTTTAACATCAATACCGTAGTGCTTGGCAAACTCAGTTAAGCATGATGTATCGAGGAAGTTTGAGTTGGGGTTGCATGCCTGTATGCCTTTGAGCAGACCAGCATCTACAGTCGAGAATYGCTGGTCAAGCTCACAAACCATCCTGTCCAAGCAGGGGAGCAACAACTCTGTTTTCATTGTTTGGGAACATGACAATTCTGTGCCTAAACCCAAGGAGGTCTCCACCACAAAATCTCCCATTTTTCCTTTGTTTGCGCTTTCTTGCTGCATCTGCCTCTGGAATATTGTGAATTTCACAGAGTGCTTTGGTTCTGTCATAAAGTTCTGTGGCAAATGCATCTGTGTGGCTCTTAGACAAACAGCCATGGGGGATCCAATGGCAGATAGACAATCAAAAATAGCAGTTAAAGTGTCCAGGACTGCATTTATGGACYGCAGCTGAAATGCCCAGCGAGTGTTTGAGAGCTGTACAAGTTCAGCTGATGCTATTCCAAGTTTGGACTGAGCTTCTTTGAACTTGTGGTGGTTAACTAGGGATGTACTGATAAACGAATACACATTCTCCATGAATCTGAAAACCTCAGCAGCCTCCGGAATAGCCCTGCAAGTATGACACAACACCAAATTAAGCTCATGAGCATAGCAATGTCCATAAATAGCCTCCGGATGCAGCACTCTGAAATGTGCTTGCACACCTCCTTTGGGCCCACTCATGACAGCAGCACCATCATAGGTCTGTGCAACCCACTTTAGACCTGCTACCCCTCTCATTTGGAGCTGCTGTTGCAACTCATTTGCTATCGATTGGTCATCAAATGACTTGACTTCTGCTAGTGCTAGTAAACGCTCCTTAACTGTCCCCTCTGTCACATACACACAGAGCCAACTGTTCARACTGCCCATCCCTGGCCTCATCCGCCAKAATGGCATACATTCCAGACGTTGACATCTCAGAGACTATGGYGTCCRTAATCTCTTGAGCACAGCWTTCGATCATGTCATTATGAGATTCTGGAGAGAGATACGTTGCATTTGATGGAGTATTGTACCTTTTGCAGGAAAGGGTCAAACTCCTTCAAAAGCTCCATGCATTCAAGAAAGTTCCCTCTATTTGTGCTTTCACTAGATTCATCATTGGCACGGAAAGAGAGTCCCTGTCTTCCTAACATTTCTCCTCAGATACTTCCTTCTCTCTGCAATATCACTGGCATGGGCAGATGTTAAAATCTGAGCAATGTTCCCATTACTGCCAGTTGCCTGGTAGCTTTGCCATGCCAMAACACTGGCTCTGTGTGTTCATGCCATTTCATGTTTACCGAARATAAACAAAGCTTTTTCCCAATTTTTGMAGCCATCACTGACAAAATAATCCAATTGAATGTTTTTGCCAAAAACTCTGCATGGAAAGCAAAAAGCTGCATTTTTGTGGACAGAGTACTCTACCCAATTGTATTTCTCAAACCAGCATTGCTGAAATTCCCTTTTCTGTGTACCAAAACTTTAGTGTGGGTAGCTATTCAGCTTCACTTGTCGGGGCCCAGTGTCTTTGTCACCTAAATCAGGAGTTGCTGCAGCGACTTGACTACTTTCCCTCTCTGGATCTGTTTGTTGTCCCTCTCTCTCTGGATCTGTTTGTTGTCCCTCTCTCTCTGGATCTGTTTGTTGTCCCTCTCCCTCTCTGGATCTGTTTGTTGTCCCTCTCTCTCTGGATCTGTTTTGTTGTCCCTCCTCTCTGGATCTGTTTGTTGTCCTCTCTTCTCTGGATCTGTTTGTTGTTCCTCTCTCTCTGGATCTGTTTGTTGTCCCTCCTCTCTGAGTCTGTTTGTTGTCCCTCTCTCTCTGGATTTGTTTGTTGTCCTCTCTCCTCTGGATCTGTTTGTTGTCCCTCTCTCTCTGGATCTGTTTGTTGTCTCTCTCTCATCTGGATCTGTTTGTTTTGTTTCTCTCTCTCTGGATCTGTGTGTTGTCCCTCCCTCTCTGGATCTGGTTGTTGTCCCTCTCTCTCTTGGATCTGTGTGTTGTCCCCCTCTCTGGATCTGTTTGTTGTCCCTCCTCTCTGGATCTGGTTGTTGTTCCTCTCTCTCTGGATCTGTTTGTTGTCCCTCTCTGGAATCTGTTTGTTTGTCCCTCTCTCTCTGGATCTGTTTTGTTGTCCCTCCTCTCTGGATCTGTTTTGTTGTCCTCTCTCTCTGGATCTGTTTGTTGTCCTCCTCTCTGGATCTGTGTGTTTGTCCCTCTCTCTCTGGATCTGTTTGTTGTCCTCTCTCTCTCTGGATCTGTTTGTTGTCCTCTCTCTCTGGATCTGGTTTGTTGTCCTCTCTCTCTCTGGATTTGTTTGTTGTCCCTCTCTCTCTGGTCTGTTTGTTGTCCCTCTCTCTCTCTGGATCTGTGTGTTGTCCCTCTCTCTCTGGATCTGTTTGTTGTCCCTCCTCTCTGGATTTGGTTGTTGTCCCTCTCTTCTCTGGATCTGTTTGTTGTCCTCTCTCTGGATCTGTTTGTTGTCTCTCTCTCTCCTGGATTTGTTTGTTGTCCCTCTCTCTCTGGATCTGTTTGTTTGTCCCTCTCTCTCTGGATCTGTTGTTGTCCCTCCCTCTCTCTGGATCTGTTTGTGTCCCTCTCTTCTGGATCTGTTTGTTGTCCCTCCTCTCTGGATCTGTTGTTTATCCATCCCTCTCTGGATCTGGTTGTTTTGTCCCTCTCTCTCTGGATCGTTTGTTGTCTCTCTCTCTCTGGATCTGTTTGTTGTCCTCCTCTCTGGATCTGTTTGTTGTCCCTCCCTTCTGGATCTGTTTGTTGTTCCTCTCTCTCTGGATCTGTTTGTTGTCCCTCCTCTCTCTCTGGATCTGTTTGTTGTCCCTCTCTCTTGGATCTGTTTGTTGTCCCTCTCTCTGGATCTGTTTGTTGTCCTCTCTCTCTGGATCTGGTTTGTTTCCTCCCTCTTCTGGGATCTGTTTGTTGTTCTCCTCTCTGGATCTGTTTGTTGTTCCTCTCTTCTCTGGATCTGTTTGTTGTCCCTCTCTCTCTGGATCTGTTTGTTGTCCCTCTCTTCTCTGGATTGTTTGTTGTCCTCTCTCTCTGGATCTGTTTGTTTGTCCCTCTCTCTCTCTGGATCTGTTTGTTGTCCTCTCTCTCTGGATCTGTTTGTTGTCCCTCCTCTCTCTGGATCTGTTTGTTGTCCCTCTCTCTCTGGATCTTGTTTTGTTGTCCTCTCTCTCTCTGGATTTGTTTGTTGTCCTCCTCTCTTGGATCTGTTTGTTGTCCCTTCTCTCTGGATCTGTTTGTTGTCCTCTCTCTCTCTGGCTATTGTTTGTTGTCCCTCTCTCTCTCTGGATCTGTTTGTTGTCCTTCTCTTCTCTGGATCTTGTTTGTTGTCCCTCCTCTCTGGATCTGTGTTGTTGTCCTCTCTTCTGGATCTGTTTGTTGTCCCTCTCTCTCTGGATTTGTTTGTTGTCCCCTCTCTCTCTGGATCTGTTTGTTGTCCCTCTCGTCTCTCTGGAATCTGTTTTGTTGTCCCTCTCTTTCTGGATTTGTTTGTTGTCCTCTCTCTCTGGATCTGTTTGTTGTCCCTCTCTCTCTGGATTCTGTTTGTTGTCCCTCTCTCTCTGGATTGTTTGTTGTCCCTCTCTCTCTCTGGATCTGTTTGTTGTCCTCTCTCTTGGGATCTGTTTGTTGTCCCTCTCTCTCTGGATCTGTTTGTTTGTCTCTCTCTCTCTGGATCTGTTTGTTGTCGCTCCCTCTCTCTGGATCTGTTTGTTGTTGTCCTCTCTTCTCTGGATCTGTTTGTTGTCCTCCTCTCTGGATCTGTTTGTTGTCTCTCCCTCTCTGGATTGCTGTTTGTTGTCCCTCTTCTCTCTCTGGATCTGTTTGTTGTCCTCTCTCTCTTGGATCTGTTGTTGTCCTCTCCTCTGGATCTGTTGTTGTCCCTCTCTCCTGGATCTTGTTTGTTGTCCTCTCTCTCTCTGGATCTGTTTTGTTTGTCCTCTCTTTCTCTGGATCTGTTTGTTTGCCCTCTCTCTCTGGATCTGTTTGTTTGTCCTCTCTCTCTGGAATCTGGTTTGTTGTCCCTCTCTCTCTCTGGATTTGTTTGTTGTCCCTCTCTCTCTGGATCTGTTTGTTGTCCCTCTCTCTGTCTGTCTGTTTGTTGTCCCTCTCTCTCTCTGGATTTGTTTGTTGTCCTCCCTCTCTTGGATCTGTTTGTTGTCTCTCTCTCTCTGGATCTGTTTGTTGTCCCTCTCTCTCTCTGGATGCTGTTTGTTGTCCTTCTCTCCTGGATCTGTTTGTTGTCCCTCTCTCTCTTCTGGATCTGTTTTGTTGTCCCTCTTCTCTCTGGATCTGTTTGTTGTCCCTTCTCTCTCTGGATCTGTTTGTTGTCCCTCTCTCTCTCTGGATCTGTTTGTTGTCCTCTCTCTCTGGATCTGTTTGTTGTCCCTCCTCTCTCTCCTGGATCTGTTTGTTTGTCCCTCTCTCTCTGGATCTGTTTGTTGTCCCTCTCTCTGGATTCTGTTTGTTGTCCTCTCTCTCTTGGATTGTTTGTTGTCCTCTCTCTCTGATCTGTTTTGTTGTCCTCCTTCTCTGGATCTTGTTTTGTTGTCCCTCTCTTCTCTGGATCTGTTTGTTGTCCTCTCTCTCTGGATCTTTGTTGTCCCTCTCTCTCTGGATTGTTTGTTGTCCCTCTCTCTCTCTCGGTGGATCTGTTTGTTGTTCCTCTCTCTCTGGATCTGTTTGTTGTCCCTCTCTCTCTCGGATCTGGTTTTGTCCTCTCTCTCTGGATTTGCTGTTGCCCTCTCTCTCCTGGATCTGTTTGTTTGTCCTCTCTCTTTCTGTTTTTTTGTGTCGTCTCCTCTGGATCTGTTTGTTGTCTCTTCTCTCTCTGGATTGTTTGTGTTGTCCTCCCTCTCTGGATTCTGGTTTTGTTGTCCCTCCTGCTCTCTGGATCTGGTTTTTTCGTCGCCTCTTCTCTGGATCTGTTTGTTGTCCCTCTCTCTTCTCTGGATCTGTTTGTGTCCCTCTCTCTCTGGATTGTGTTGTTTGTCCCCTTCTCTGGATCTGTTGTTGTCCCTCTCTCTTGGATCTGTTTGTTGTCGCCTCTCTCTTCTGGATCTGTTTGTTGTCCCTCTCTCTCTCTGGATCTGTTTGTTTCCCTCTCTCTCTGGATCTGTTTGTTGCTCCTCTCTTCTCTCTGGATTTGGTTTGTTGTCTCCTCCTCTCTGGATTGGTTGTTGTCCCTCTCTCTCTGGATCTGTTTGTTGTCTCTCTCTCTCTGGATCTGTTTTTGTTGTCCCTCTTCTTGGATCTGTTGTTGTCCCTCCCTCTGGATTGTGTGTTGTT
>NC_036857.1:38019657-38039474 GCF_002910315.2 Salvelinus sp. IW2-2015
ACTTACATTTCTATGCACACACAACATTGCCATTTTTGTCACTGTCGACAATAAAAAAGTCCTCAGAAGCATGCGTCTTCTTCCTTTGGACGACGATATCAACAGTGGTATATATGTGTGTGTGTGTGTGTGCGTATGTGTGTGTGTGTGTGTGTCCATGCATGCATGTTGAGTCTGCATCTGTGTGTGCATATGAGTGCCTGCTTGTGCATCTGCGCGTGTGTATCTGTGCAGGTACGTCTGTTGCTCAGAGAGAGATTTCATGTAGGCGTGTAGAGTTTTTAGGGAACCTGAACCAGTCTCCTATTAAACGTCTAAAAAGTGCAGAGTCTATCATTAAAAGGGCTGGAGCTGTCAATGCACTGCAAGGGCTGTGTGCCATGCAGTTCAGCCRCTCTGTTCTCACACAAAGGGAGAATCACTCCACAATGGCCAGGCATTGATTTCAGTAAAGATATTTTAAAAGCCTTGGCGCTGTCTGTGGAGCTGAGGATTGCTTGCCTTACTGAGCATGGGAAATCTCTCCTTGTTTGGAGCTATGAGAGATATGTGATCTTGCCTCTGGAAATAAAAAGGGCACTGGTAATTAGTGAGTACACCGAGTAGGGTATAAGCACTTAGAATGTCTAATTTCTTGACACTTTTACTCTTTCTCAATGAATCTTTCCTCGATTCCTAGCATCCTCTCTCCTRGCCTTCTTCTCAAAACGCATGTGAGAAGGAGGTCCGAAGGGAAGGACCTTGGATCTTCTCCTCCAATACGGTTGAGAAGAAGGTGAGGAGATAGGACACAAGGGATCTCGGAAAGATGAATTGAGGTACTAGTGTCTTGGAATTCATGGGGCTGTAGATTATGAGGTGGGCAGGCTACTCATGGCCACAAGGGGGACGTGGTATGATCATAGGACCCCTGTCAGCACACTCCAGCAAGCAATGTATATCTCTTGGTGACATARAGTAACAGTGATGGCCTCTCTGTGTACACTAGGTATGGGAAGAGGTCTTCCCCTGAGTCAGCTATGGCGTGGTTGCTGTTTGGAGACGAGTCAGAAGGCGATTTAACACCAAGGTGAGAGGATGAAGAGATTGGGAGGCATGGTGATTCAAAATAACTGCGTCTCCTATGTGTTCCAATATACTCATACATTGAATATATCAACATGACCTCGAAATTCAACAATCTTCAAGTTATGGAATTGTAATCAAAGTGGAATTAGACTGTTTGGACTGTTTGAATTGGAGTTGAATTGGAATTGGAAAAACATTTAATCTTTGGAATTTAATTGGAAATCAGTATTTGTACATTTCCCTGGCAGTGGAATTAATGCACTTAGCATAAAACATTGACAGCAGGATTTGTTTTAAATCAGGGATCGGCAACTTTGATGGGGGTGGGGGCCACAAAAAATCTGAACTCATCATAAGGAGACGCAGTGGTTCATGGGTCTGTCACGCCTGCTCCCGCTCTTCCCCCCTGGCGCTCCAGGGCGACAGGCTCCCCAGCATTACGCACTCCTGCCACCATCATTACGCACACCTGCCTTCCCCCGTCACGCGCATCAACGATTATTGGACTCACCTCGACTCAATCACCTCTGTCATTACCTCCCTTATATCTGTCTGTTCCCCTGCTCTGTTCGCCGCTTCAGCATTGATTGTCGAACGTCGTTGTTTTGCTAACGCTGTTCCTGTCTTGTTTCATGTCTGTTCCTGATTAAATGTTGACTCCCCGTACCTGCTTCTCCTCTCCGGCGTCGGTCCTTACAGGGTCTGCATACCCACATCTTCACCCACACATGCAGTCAGAGCCGGCCCTAGCCTTTTAGGGCCCCTAAACTACATTTTGTTGGAACCCCCCCCCCACCTTGCAAGGAAAACATTTTGACAGCGGAGAGAAAACATTTACGTTTTAGAGTTAAATTCATGCAATTCTACACATTTTGCCATTGGGCGGAGAGAAAAATTAGCAATTTTACAGCTCATTTGCTGCAATTCTACACATTTTGCKATAGGGTGGAGAMAATTTTTATGTATGACATCTGAGTGAGAGTGACTAACAAAATCAATCAATGGGGTTCCCCCAGTCGGTAATTCGACCATGATTACTACACGTTTAGATGGCTGGCCGCTTACCAATCTAGAAAAATGTTCGCTGACATGGGCTGATTGAGTGACTGATATAAGAGAAAAACTGTTTGATGCACAACCAAATGTCAAAATTGRACCTGGTACCTGTGTATTCTACTATTTTTACTCCCAAGAGTAAGTTGAGACCCCGCCAGTTGCCCATCCTTGTTTTAAATTATTTAAACTTATATTTCTAAATRTCCAGTATAGCTGTCTGAACAGTGACTAGCCTGAAAGCCTACGGGAATTGAATTTGAATTGGTGGAATTGGTGGGGATAATATTGAATTGGGAATTGACTTATTGGAATCTACCTAACATTGGAATTGATAGGAATTGAATTATCTCTGAATTCAATATCTAAGTTTGATCATTGGAGTTTAGTGAGTTTGAGGTACCGACTTTTTGTGTCTTTTTCTTTCAGTTCGGATGGCAGTGATCTATGGTAAATCTCGTACCTCTGGTGTACTGCTCTGCTGTTCCACTTAAATGGTGGGCCTAACAACAACCCAAACAGACTGCTCAACTGGAAGCCTTCACTGGACTGTACGGCCCACTACTTCTGTCCGACATGCATGCATCTCTCTCTCTCTCTCTCTCTCTCTCTCTCTCATTGCTCATCCTGTAAATAATGTGTTATTAAATAATGAATAATAAAGAAATGAATGTGTAATAATACATCTGGTCACAATTAGTTTTAGTTGACCTTTCGGTTTCAGATAAGCAAAACAATATTTTTTATTCACAAGCCATGATTGGAAATACATGATCCTAGACCACCCAGCACTTCAGGCCTATGGTTATAAGAGTACCGTCTTCTAACAGTATATGTTACATATTCATACCAATAGGTGACAGTATATTACAAGAGAATTCAGTTACTCTAAGAATTTTCTATCTCTGCCGTATTTGCCATTTGAGTTATGTGACAATGTATGCATTAGACAACATAGTCTACTGACCATGTTGTAAAACATACATAGCCTACATTGACCATAATTCCTCACAATATTATAAAAAAGAGTAGGGGTGTCTTGAAGTATAGGTATTTTAATACCATTTCCTAGGGTGAAGATGAAACTRATAATTCTGAAACTTTTGGACACAGTATTAGTTCACTCTTTCATTTTTTTATGGTAAGAAATACTGTCTTAACAGTGGTGAAATTCCCATCACAAGCAACCTACTCGACAATAGGCATTCACATCGCAGATCAGTGGGGTCCGCACGGTCACACAGCCCATTTCCCCCTTTATCTCCAGCAACCGTGCTCAGGGATTTTACATTTCAGCCGCTCTGTCTAGCTTTCGGCTCGAATTGGACATTGGAACTAACTGAAGCAAGGTAACCAAASAGGTATGAGCTCATAAACTAGTAATTTGTTGAATAGAATGAATGAGGTTGTTGATATAGGCTAGAATATTATACATTTTTGTCATCAGAATGTTCCTCTTCGTAGACCGGCTTTTTAAAATCGATTGTGATTCTGCGGTGATGTGCGCGTGGCACCAGGTGGCTTGTTTTATGCTGGAATCCAAATGACAAATGAATTGACTAGACAGTTAATTCATGATAGTGGTGGTATCCCAATCTCACGAAGGATGACAGTGCAAACCATTAGCCAGCACTCTACCTCTAGATTACGTCCACAATCGATGTCTATGGTTATTACGCAGGAGCCTATATACGTGCGTAGTGCATACAAAGCCCACAGTTCGTGAGGACTGGCCTGAGAGAAAAGCATTTAAGCAAAAACACAAACTATTTCWGATTTTCTTTTCTTATCCTACTTACGGGACTCAATAAGTGCCAYGTTGTGTGAGGGGATAGTAAACCGTGTGCAATCTTCCATATTTTGCGCTAGTGAATTATAACATTGCTGACTTTACAAGTATGAACAATAATCTATGAGTTAATCATGAATGAGCAATCATACTATTTTAAATGTAATTGGCACTGGGAGAAAATGGCTGATTTACAATAGCAGAATTCCAGACCTTAAGTAGCTATAAGGACAGTGGGACATCATATGCATTGTAGCACCTGTTACCTGGTGCATGCCCAAGTCACCACCCAGTTTTATTCTGAATATATTGAGGCGTTTAGGGGTTTCCCGATCTTACAACTTTACTAGCGTTAGCTTAAATAACAAACGGACAAAGCGGGAAATACGGTTAATGTCAACAGACAATGTTAGACTACACGAGGTAAGGGGAGATAGCTGCACAAAACAACAAACCTAGTCTGAACTAACTAGCAGTACAGCGGGAGGTATCACAGATATTTCACGGGATGTATAAATGTGAAGCATCCGGTTTGCGTTTCCACTCATTACCAAATATGGTGGTGAGAGGAAGCACAGTGGCCGGCGGTGGGAGAAGATGGAGTGAAATGAATTTGGGCCAACATTCTGCTAATTCCCTCATCAACAAAAACATTTGATCTCAATACAGGCTGTGGTCTATCTTGGGTTAGTTATAAACATTGTTGGAGGTATCTCCCCAGAGAGAAAATGGGGCTCTCCCCAATAGTTATATCCCCACAAACCTATGTGCAGCCCCCCCCCTCTTCTATTACCATCACAACCCCATAAACAATGAGCATAACTGGTGCTGCCAGCCTGGGGTAGGGTCTGCCCACCCTAATGCTCCCCCTTCAAGTACTCGTCCCTGAGGATAAAGTCTTGGAAACGACCTGGGGTCTCCTTGAATGCTGTACCTGGACCTACCATTTGCTTTTGAAGTATTGAAACCCAACAATATGATTTGAATGATTAAAAAAATATATAAAAACATGAAAAGGTGAATGTATGAGGCACTCATCGTTTAAAATAGGCTACATGTCGCATTACCAGTGGCGARCCTGTAAGGACAGACGCTGCAGAAGAGATGCAGGTACGCGGAGTAGAACATTTAATAGGGAACAGACATCAAACAGGACAGAGACAGCATCAGAACCGGGTATGCAAAGACAAACAAACATTAATCCTGACAGGGAACAGAGCTTGGGAACAGACAGCTATAGGGGAGGTAATGACAGCAGGTGGCCCTGCTTCAAGAGGGCCACCATTGTTCCTGTTCCCAAGAAAGCTAAAGTAACGGAGCTAAACGACTACTGCCCCGTAGCACTCACTTCCGTCATCATGAAGTGCTTTGAGAGGCTAGTCAAGGACCATATCACCTCCACCCTACCTGACACCCTAGACCCACTCAAATTTGCTTACCGACCCAATAGGTCCACAGACGACCCAATCGCAACCACACTGCACACTGCCCTACCCCATCTGGACAAGAGGAATACCTATGTGAGAATGCTGTTCATTCGTCCAAGAAGGCTTTACATTAAAAGTACCCGTCCAAGAAGGCTCAAGGTCATTGGCCACAGATAAAAGTAAGTCAAATCACGTTATATCTACTGTAGCTTTGATTGGACTGATCATGTCAACATCATACGTTCAAAATCTTAGCTAGCAAGTTAGACAAGCAGTCATTATCATGAATCACATCGACAATCTACTGGTAAATCTTTTTCAATCCTTGTCATATGAAGAGAAATTATAGATAAAACGTATCGGTGCTCATCAGCCATTGGACATGAACATTACATAAAAAGTTGGAAATGGGAGATTCAACAATGAGTGGTTTGGAAGYAATCAGTGGCTAACTSTAAGCGTTGCAAAGTAATCACTATTTTGCTTGCCCTGCTATTTGGTGGAGAGGGTGTGTGGTCCAAGTCTAAGTTTAGGGGTCTCTTTCCAAGCTTAAAAGGATACAAATTCACATGCCACACCATGGGAAAGAAAATGTTGAATAAATTGGCCCCACTTTCAATGGAAACTCGGAACTGGGAAATCTCAMACTTAAGCGAGTTCAAGACTACTGAAAAAAATMAGCTGGGAAAGCACCATAAATCCAGYGAATGCCAGACTTTGATGACAAACTTTCATGACGYAATTAGCCCACAAGAAGGACCGCCGCGCCACCTTCCTGTTCAAGTGAGCACAGCACAACTGTGAGTCCGAAAATGTATTGTATGCTGTTGCATAAATGTTGTAATATGCCAGGGAGAWATGTATACTGTAGCTAAGAKAGTAATACTAAGTGTATTTTGTGTAGTAAGCTGTTAGTAGCCCATGTGCCTCTCTGATAAGCTACCAAGGAAAGGGCTGAAAATAGCCCAWATTATTATATYTAGCCTTAGAAATAAGGTTCATGAAATCAATAACTTGCTAACTTCAGATACGTTCATATATTAGCKATTTCTGAGACTCACTTAGATAATTCATTTGATGATACAACCGTAGCAGTGCAAGGATATAKCATCTATAGAAGACACAGAAATGCTTATCGGGGAGGTGTTGCTGTATATATTCAGAGCCATTTCCCTGTAATACTTAGAGAAGATCTTATGTCAAGTGTTATTGAAGTGTTGTGGTTGCAGGTTTACTTGGCACATCTAAATCCTTTTCTTTTGGGGTGTTGCTATAGGCCACCAAGTGCTGACAGTCAGTATCTAAATAATATGWMTGAAATGCTTGATAGTGTATGTCATGTAAACAGGGAGGTATACTTTCTTGGAGACCTGAATATTGACTGGTTTTCATCAAGCTGTCCGCTCAAGAGGAAGCTTCTCACTGTAACCAGTGCCTGTAATCTAGTTCAGGTTATTAATCAACCTACCAGGGTGTTTACAAACACTACAGGAACAAGATCATCCACATGAATCGATCACATTTTTACTAATGCTGTAGAACTTTGTTCTAACAGTGAGCAATTGTATTCATGCATAAAACAACAAATAATGAAAGAAAAGTATTGCAAGTTAGAATTTTGTAAAGTTAGTGTGAGAGAGATGATTGAAAATTATTGTTATCGATCAATAATGACAAACCTCCTGGCATTGACAACTTAGATGGAAAGCTACTGAGGATGGTAGCTGACTCTGTAGACACTCCTGTCTGTCATATTTTTAATCTGAGCCTAGAGGAAAGTCTTTGTCCTCAGGCCTGGAGGGAAGCCAAAGTAATTCCGCTACCCAAGAGTGGTAAAGCGGCCTTTACTGGTTCTAACAGCAGACCTATAAGCTTGCTGCCAGCTCTTAGCAAACTGTTGGAAAAAATTGTGTTTGACCAAATACAATGCTATTTCTCTGTAAACAAATTAACAACAGACGTTCAGCCATGCTTATAGAGAAGGGCACTCAACATGTACTGCACTGACACAAATTACTGATGATTGGGTGAAAGAAATTGATTGTAAGAAGATTGTGGGAGCTGTACTGTTAGATATCAGTGCTGCCTTTGATATTATTGACCATAACCTGTTGTTGAAAAAACGTATGTGTTATGGCTTTTCAACCTCTGCCATATCGTGGATTCAGAGCTATCAGAGCTAATAGAACGTAGAGGYTTTTCTTTAATGGAAGCTTCTCTAATATCAAACATGTAAAGTGTGGTGTACCYCAGGGCAGCTCTTTAGGCCCTCTACGCTTTTCTATTTTTACCAATGACCTGCCACTGGCATTAACCAAAGCATYTGTGTCCATGTATTCTGATGATTCAACCATATACGCATCAGCAACCACAGCTAATGAGGTCACTGAAACCCTTAACTAAGAGTTGAGGTCTGTTTTTTAATGGGAGGCCAGTAATAAACTGGTCCTGAACATCTCTAAAACTAAGAGCATTGTATTTGTTACAAAACATTCCTTAAAACCTGTTTMGGAAAGGCGTGCCGCTAGCGGGACACCTCGACAACATCCGGTAAAATGGCAGAGCGCCAAATTCAAATTAAATTACTATAAATATTAAACTTTCATGAAATCACAAGTGCAATACATCAAAAATAAAGCTTAACCTGTTGTTAATCCAGCCGCCATGTCAGATTTCAAAAAGGCTTTACGGCGAAAGCAAACCATGCGATTATCTGAGGACAGCGCCCAGCACACAAATGCATAACAAATCATTTTCAACCAGGGAGTTGCGACACGAAAGTCAGAAATAGCAATATAATATATGCCTTACCTTTGAAGATCTTCTTCTGTTGGCACTCCAAAAGGTCCCAGTTACATTACAAATGGTCCTTTTGTTCGATAATGTCCTTCTTTATATCCATACAAACTCAGTTTAGCTGGCAGTCAATCAGTCAATAATCCACTTAGTTTCCCTCCATCAAAATGCATACAAAATGAATCCCAAACGTTACTAATAAACCTTTCCAAACAAGTCAAACAACATTTATAATCAAACCTTAGGTATCCTAATACGTAAATAAACGATACAATTTAAGACGGAGAATAGTATGTTCATTACTGGAGATAAATAAGAAAGAACGCGCTTTCCTCCACGCGCTTGGAAACACTACAGCCAAAATGGGAGCCACCTAGAAAAACTACAATTTCTGGGTCATTTTTCCAAAAACCAGCCTGAAACTCTTCCTAGGAACTGCAATTTGGGAGGACGTGGGCTTATAATTATAGTACTAGCCATTGAAAACAGTGGTAAGGTGAATTATTTTTGGGGGGTGGATGGTTTGTCCTCGGGGTTTCGCCTGCCATATCAGTTATACTCACAGACATAATTTTAACAGTTTTAGAAACTTTGTTTTCTATCTAAATCTACCAATTATATGCATATCCTAGCTTTTGGGCCTGAGTGACAGGCAGTTTACTTTGGGCACGCTTTTCATCCGGACGTGAAAATACTGCCCCCTATCCCAAAGAAGTTATTAAGTGCTATACCTCAGCTGAATCTGGTAATGAATGGTGTGGCTGTTGAACAAGTTGAGGAGACTAAATTACTTGGTGTTACCTTAGATTGTAAACTGTCGTGGTCAAAACATATAGATTCAATGGTTGTAAAGATGGGGAGAGGTCTGGCCGTAATAAGAGATGCTCTGCTTTTTTGAATCCACACTCCAAAAAGCAAGTTCTGCAGGCTCTAGTTTAGTCTAATCTTGATTATTGTCCAGTTGTGTGGTCCAGTGCTGCAAGGAAAGACCTAGTTAAGCTGCAGCTGGCCCAGAACAGAGCGGCACATTTAGCTCTTAATTGTAATCAAAGGGCTGATATAAATACGATGCATGCCAGTCTCTCTTGGCTAGGAGTTGAGGAGAGACTGACTGCATGACTTCTTCTTTTTATAAAAACATTCATATGTTGGAAATCCCAAATTGTTTACATAGTCAARTTACACACAGCTCTGACACACACACTTATCCCACCAGACATGCCACCAGYGGTCTTTTCACAGTACCCAAATCCAGGACAAATTCAAGAAAGCGTACAGTATTATATAGAGCCCTTATTGCATTGAACTTCCTTCCATCTCATATTGCTCAAATAAACTGTAAACCTGGTTTAAAAAACAGATAAAGCAACACTTCGTGGCACAATGCCTCTCCCCTATTGTACCTAGATAGTTTGTGTGTATACATTGATATGTAGGCTAAATCAAATCAAATCTTATCGGTCACATTCACATGTTTAGCAGATGTTAATGCGAGTGTASCGAAATGCTTGTGCTTCTAGTTCCGACCGTGCATTAATATCTAACAAGTAATCTAACAATTTCACAACAACTACGTTATACACAGTATTATATGTGTGCCTTTAATTTTTTTGATGTAGTTCTGTCCTTGAGCTGTTCTTGTCTATTGATGCTCTGTATTATGTCGTTCTGTATTATGTTTCATGTTTTGTGTGGAGCCCAGGAACAGTAGCTGCTGCTTTTGCAACAGCTAATGGGGATCCTAATAAAATACCAAAAATACCAAATACCTCTTTCTCTAGTATTCTCTCTGTCATTGGCGCTGACATTTTTATGCTCTGGTGTGGACGGCGGAGTGACAAGGTAGGCTTATGCTCCATCCTCAGCCTGATTTTCTTGTCTAAAAACGTTTATTCTATCAAGATACAAGCAGCGAGCATTACAAGGACAGCTGGAGCACAAATGATTGGTAGGGCTAAGCATGAATAGTCATTGAAAATGGTGAAAAACATCTTCTACTACATTGCCATTAAAGTTAGATGAGAAAATGATGGTTAATATAGCTATTATGTGATCAATTTTAGTCCGCGTAATATTGTAGGGCTAAATATTGTGGTTGCGGAGAACATTAATATTGTAGGGCTAAATATTGTGGTTGCGGAGAACATTAATATTGTAGGGCTAAACTCTGTGGTGGAGAACAGGAATATGTTAGGGCAATATTGTGGAGCGGAGACATTATATGTGGCAACTTGTGAGTTGCGGCGAACCTTATATTGTCAAGGGCTATTTGTGAGTTGAGACATTTCTATCTGTAGGGCTAATTTGTGGTTTGCGGAGAATTATATGTAGGGTATATTGTGGTTGGAGAACATTATTATTGTAGGCTTAAATATTAGTGCGGTGGGGAACATCTATATTGTAGTGGCTAAATCATTGTGGTGTTGCGGAAGAACATCATTTGTCGGGCTAATTTGTGGTTGGCGAGAACATTAATATTTTATGGGCTAGATTATTTGTGGTTTGCGGGACTTATATGTAGCGGCTAATATTTGTGGGAGAGAACCATAAGCTATTGTGGGCTAAATTTTGAGTCTCGGGACATTAATATGTAGTGAATATGTGTTGCGGAGACATTAATTGTGGTTGCGGGAGAACATTAATATTGTAGGGCTAATTTTGTGGTTGGCGAGAACATTAATATTGTAGTGGCAATATCTGTGGTTCGCGAGAAAGTAATATTGTAGGGCAATATTTGTTGCGGAGAATTAATATTGTAGGGCTAAATTGTGGTTGGGAGATGGATTGTGCAATATTTGGTGAGAGCACTATATTGTAGGGCAAATTGTGGTTGTGGAGAATTAAATGGTAGTGGCTAATATGTGTTGCGGAAAGAATTATATTGTAGGCTAAGCTTGTGGTTGGAGAACATTATATTGGCCATGAGGCCTAATTGGGTGCGAGAAATTGTATTGTAGGGTAATTTTGGTTGGGGACATTGCATTGTATAGGGTAAATATTGTGGTGGCGAGGAACATTAATATGTAGGGCTAAATTTGTGGGGGAGAACATTAAGCTACTATTGTGGGAATGAATATGCAATATGTGGTGCGGGAAATTAAATTGTAGGCTAAAATATTGTGTTTGCGGTCAATCTTAATATTGGGAGGAATATTGTGGTTGTGGACATTATTGTAGGGCAAATATTGTGGTTGGGGAACATATATTGGGCTAATAATTTGGTTGCGGAGAACATTAATATTGTAGGGCTAAATATTGTTTCTGCGGAAGAACATTAATTGTAGGGTAAATTTGTGGTTGGAGAACTACGATTGTAGGGAATATTGTGGTTGCGGAGAAACATTAATATTGTAGGGCTAATATTGTGTTGCGGAGACATAAAATGTAGGGCTAAATATGTGTTGCGTGAGAACATAATATGTAGGGCATATATTGTGGCTTGCGAGGACTTAATGTACGCCAATATGTCGGCTTGGGGAAACATTAATATTGTAGGGCTAAATATTGTGGTTGGGAGAACATTAATATTGTAGGGCAAAATATTGTGGTTGGGAGAACATTAATATTGTAATTCATTTTCATACATTTAGAACCTATAGCATTATTCAAATCGATACAAACATGAAATTATGTCTGATAGTACATTTGTTGAAAGGAACGAGCATTACAAACCAGAAACATGGAGAAAAGACAGATATTGTACACTTCTCGCCAGCTGTTACTACCGGCCCAAGGCTGTGTTACTTCCGGCCCAAGGCTGTGTTACTCCCGCCCCGCWGGCAGGTACAAAAATAATGTTGCGGTAGTTCTGTTTTCCTCTATTGAATTTAAACTAATTTACCCTAGAGTTGAAATTGCAGTTGCTAATGGTAGAGGACATATATATTATTTCTCTTGAAATATGGTATCTCTAGCCATCGGACCGGACCGCACAGCTGGATGTGGGAGGGGGTCATGGTAGGTTGAAGCATGGGGACGTGCTTTTCCGTTTCGGAAGGGCAGTGTAGCGATCCTTGCTATCTGAGCCACGTTGCAATTCCCACCAAGTAGGTTAACCCAATCGGTGTGATGCGTAGGGTGCTTGGCTTTCATGCCAGCACCCTGGGTTTGCTTKTCTGCTCCACCGTTTGCTARGATATTAATGTTATCCTATGAAAACTAAAATGATATCATAACTGGGAATGATTCTGGGATAGTAGACAGACATAGAATTTGTCCTCATGCCAGGCTTCAGGTGTAGAATGGTGCACTATAGGTGATGGACTGTACCTGTCCTTATGATACCTGGTGGACGGGACCATCAATGATGGGAACACTTGGTCATTCATTTGAGAACTGGCAGCTGCAACATGATTTTTGGCAGGTTTGACAGATGTGTAATGCTGCAGGATCAGTGGTGAGCTCTACACAGGTGGCTGGTGACACCTTAATTGGGGAGGGCAGGCTCATAGTAATGACAGCAACGGAATCAATGGATTGCTATCAAGTACATCAAACGCATGGTTTCCAATTTGGGGAGATTCTCAATTGGGAAAAATGTCTGTCCTCTCCTCGACTCCTACGTCCTCCTCTCCTCCATGACCTGAAAACCGATAAATGGTCGCCATATGTAGGAGAGTGTCAATTTGCTAAAAGGTGACTCCAGTCACCCAAGTCATAGACTGTTCTCTCTGCTACCGCACGGCAAGCGGTACCGGAGCGCCAAGTCTATGACCAAAAGGCTCCTTAACAGCTTCTACCGCCAAGCCATAAGACTGCTGAACAATTAATCAAATGGCCACCTGGACATTTACATCAACACCCTCTTTGTTTTTACACTGCTGCTACTRGCTGTTTATTATCTACAGTTAAAGTCGGAAGTTTACATACACCTTAGCCAAATACATTTAAACTCAGTTTTTCACAATTCCTGACATTTAATCCTAGTAAAATTCCCTGTTTTAGGTCAGTTAGGATCACCACTTTATTTTAAGAAAGTGAAATGTTAGAATAATAGAATAATAGAATAATAATGATTTATTTCAGCTTTTATTTCTTTCATCACATTTCCAATGGGTCAGAAGTTTACATCCACTCAATTAGTATTTGGTAGCATTGCCTTTAAATTGTTTAACTTGGGTCAAACGTTTCGGGTAGCCTTCCACAAGCTTCCCACAATAAGTTGGGTGAATTTTGGCCCATTCCTCCTGACAGAGCTGGTGTAACTGAGTGAGATTTGTAGGCCTCCTTGCTCGCACACACTTTTTCAGTTCTGCCCACAAATGTTCTTGAGGTCAGGGCTTTGTAACGTCCACTCCAATACCTTGACTTTGTTGTCCTTAAGCCATTTTGCCACAACTTTGGAAGTATGCTTGGGGTCATTGTCCATTTGGAAGACCCATTTGTGACCAAGCTTTAACTTCCTGACTGATGTCTTAAGATGTATCCACATAATATATAGCTTCAATATATCCACATCATTTTCCCGCCTCATGATGCCATCTATTTTGTGAAGAGTACCAGTCCCTCCTGCAACCATGACATCATTTTCTGGAATTTTCCAAGCTGTTTAAAGGCACGGTCAACTTAGTGTATGTAAACTTCTGACCCACTGGAATTGTGATACAGTGAATTATAAGTGAAATAATCTGTCTGTAAACAATTGTTGGAAAAAATGACTTGGGTCATGCACAAAGTAGATGTCCTAACCGACTTGCCAAAACTATAGCTTGTTAACAAGAKATTTGTGGAGTGGTTGAAAAATGAGTTTTAATGACTCCAACCTAAGTGTATGTAAACTTCCGACTTCAACTGTATGCTTAGTCACTTTACAAATTACCTCAATTTAACCTGTACCCCCGCACATTGACTCAATACTGGTACCCCCTGTATATAGCCTTGTTGTTGTTATGCAATTTTCTTGTCATTTTTTTTTCCTTKATATTTTTTTTTCACTTTAGTTTATTTTGTAAATAGATTCTTAACTCTATTTCTTCAACTACATTGTTGTTTAAGGGCTTGTAAGTAAGCATTTCACAGTAAGGTTGTATTTGGCGCATGTGACGAATAAAATTMTATTTTATTTGATGAAGGAAGGAAGGAAAGAGGAAGTAAGGAAACATCTCTAAGAGGAAGGAAGGACATATATCTGCCTAGGGCAGCCTCAAATCTCACAATTATAAGGTTATCATGGGGGTAGTGTAATCCGATCCTAGATATGGTTATTGGTAATCTCGGTTAACCTAGAACGAAAATCTCACATTATTTATACCATTTATGTTGGTCTGTCCATGAAAGATTAGGTTATCGGCAAGTTCTTCCTTAAATACCAAGCCTGATTGTACCTTTATAAATATTAACAATATTTTCTTCTTATGTGGCTCCGTAGCTCCATATTCTTAACTTTGATTTCTCCTCTGGCTGAGTAATTACTGTGGAATTGCAATCAGCTGTCAACAGAGAAAGTGCAGAGGTAGGGCCTCCATTGTTGGCACGATGAGTTGGCATGGAGATTAACCAGCGACGGCATACAGAGCCTCAGCATCTATTCTAGAGACACCCCTTCGCACTTCACCCTAATATATCATACTGTATCGTACTGTACTGTTCCATCTGTAACATTTGGTCAGAAACTCCCATTGCATCCTCAGTCAAGAGGGATGTCAATGACATTGAACAAAGGCCTGTCATTATTCAGTCTTATTCAATCAGTAATTCCTTCCCCTCTGAAATAAAAGTATGGCAAGGGGAACAGGGACCTTGACTGAATTACCGGCGGTGGAARCGCTTTAGAACATTCCCCCTGGGCGGTACAGTACAAGGCTGGTCTGTGTGTATGTGTGTGTGTGTGTGGCTAAAATGTTATTTTCCAGTTGAGTTTGGGCTATCACTGTTGATCTCAGGGCAGTTTAGGTAGCTAACGATAGTAACAGCTGTTAATGTAAATATACATGAGGTGAGAATGAAAARAGTGTTCTATATGCACATCTCAGTCAACCATGTAGCAGGTACTAGCTTCAAATGACATTTCAATTAGTTTGTTTCTCCTCCCCACAAAAGTCATTTTGAGTTATTTTGGGCTCCCGTTGTGTGACACAGAAGGTAGAGTTATAATAATTCATTAATTTMAGTTTGTTTTGGAGACATCGAGGTCACCCTTGATTTCACAGCTATTTATTACAGTTAGTAATACATTTAATATGTTATTTAAAAGCTCCTTATAAATGTTCTGCGATTCTCTACATTTAGTTCTTCTTGGAGAAATCAGGCCCCGTCTTAGAGTAGGAATGCTGAGCTCGGGTCAGGTCCCTCCTGTCCATGTAGTCATATTCATTAGGTTCTAAAAGGCAAAACTGATCTTAGATCAGCACTCTTACTCCAAGACACTTAATGAATACAGCCCCAGCCCCAGACCAAATGCACCATACGCTTGCCACTCAAATATTGCACCAGTGGACCTGAATATAAACTATATAAACTCTAGACAATCAGACTCAAACCTCTGAAGTTCATTCAAGTGCTTTGGTCAATGGAGTGAGACATACATCGACCCAGGTTCTGAAATCAAGTTAATCAGTCTTTCGGGTGAGAGAGCACATTCACACAGACATTTCTCACCCATTGATTGAGAGCTTTCATCATAGACCTCTGTTGGCCTTTTAAACTGCCATTTAAGCCAAACCTTGTGATCCAGTTTGTGCATCTCACTGCGCTGTGATCGATTGCACTGTGATTCGTTTGAGGCAATACTCTGGATTTCAATGGCGCTGTTCACATTCTCACTATTGTTTTAATATGAAAACTCCAATACAGTAGCGGAGATACATTAAACTACAATTTTATTTTTTAATTATTCCCAAGTTGAGTACAATTGCAATTCCCTTTCCCCTTATTAATTATTTAACACATTTTTCCTTGTTGCCATGGCAAAGCGGTGGAAAAAAACAAAAGAGGTCTTCGGGGTTGTCTTGGATACCAGCATTTCCCCCTGTAAAGTAATGATAGGGGGAGAGGAACCTGTGGAAGAGCAGGCAGGGTTATTTTTAGGTYTGATGCGAGTGTGTGTGTCTGTGTGTTTCTGTCAGAGTACGTGTGTCAGAGAGTCTGTGTGTGTAAGTCTTGGTATCACAGCTCTACGGTGGAAACTGCCGGGTGGGGGTATATAACAGCTGTGTGCCAGTGACAGACATTAAGAAAGTAGGGGCTGGCTCCTGGCCAAGATGTGTTGGTTGATGAAACTGCAATGGATCCAAGACACTTAAGCCAACCCAGGTTGGGTTGGCCTTGGTGGGGTAGTTCAAATTGCATTTCCACCTGCTCCAGAAATTAGAAAGGATGTCATGTTGCTAGGTAGCCAATATGTGACTGCAGCTGGCTTTGCTAATGTTGATAACTAGCTAGCAAGATGTTGAATAATTTAATTAACCATCACCATGTTGTAACTAAAAGTACCACATACTCCTGCCAGTGCCAGCCAGACTCACGTTAGCTAGCTAGCTAAATGGTTAGCGTCATTGCTAGCATAACAGGTTAGCGTCATTGCTAGCATAACAGGTTAGCTAGCTTAATTCCTACCTTGCTTGCCATGGTATTGGCTATTAGCTAGCTAGCTAACCAAGCAAACCASATGACAGGTTTGATATGATGTAGCTAGCTCGCTCGCTTTCAATACAACCTGGCCAGCTAAAATTCCTGCTAGCACACATTAGCTAACTAGCTAGCTAGCTTGTTTCAACTCTGATTTGCTAGCTAACATTGGGTAACTAGCATTCGTGGGCTGACTGTTCTCATAAAAGTTTATTGTGTAGTGCAAAAATAAAGGAAGGATCCAGCTATAGTGGTAATTTGTGTCATGACGGACTACTGCAGTACTGCTTGGCCATGTGCTAGCTAACAGTAGGAAGCCCAGACGAGCTAGCTAAATAATGTGTCAGCATCCAGCAGTGGTCAGCTTGGTGGTTGCATAGTAAAGGTGTCACCAGCCCAAATTTTAATTGAGCTGACACCAGTTGTGAAACTGGGCTGCGCTGGCCCGTGTTTCCCTTGACCCAGCTCGCATTTGGCCCTAATTTTAAGTGACAGTGGAAACTGGGCTTTAGCTTAAGTAACCCTATTAAAAATATATTTCAGAGACATGTAAAGAACTGTATAGCAATGCATAAATGCTATCCCAAGTGTTTCTCACTCCTCCTCTCTGAGATTGTGTTGACTAATCCTGTTGTCATCCGTCCCTCTGTTTGTGTGGCCCAGTGTCAGTGTTTCTTTCCACCACACCTCGGCTCTTGTCTTAGTTGGTTGGCTGGGTTGAGAGATCTGTGCTGCGAGCGTGATGTCATAGCAGCTCTGGTATACACCGAGTGTACAAAACATTAGGAACATCTGCTCTTTCCATGACATAGACTGACCAAGTGAATCCAGGTGAAAGTTATGATCCTCCGTTATTGATGTCACCTGTTAAATCCTCTTCAATCAGTGTACATGAAGGGGAGGAGACAGGTTAAAGAATCATTTTGAAGCCTTGAGACAATTGAGACATGGGTTGTGTATGTGTGCCATTCAGAGGGTGAATGGGCAAGACAAAAGATGTAAGTGCCTTTGAACAGGATATGGTATTTGGTGCTATGCACACTGGTTAGAGTGTGTCAAGAACTGTAACACTGCTGGGTTTTTCACGCTCAACAGTTTCCAATGTGTTTCAATAATGGTCTACCACCCAAAAGACATCCAGCCAACTTGACACAACTGTGAGAAGCATTGGAGTCAACATGGGCCAGCATCCCTGTGGAACGCTTTCAACACCTTGAAGAGTCCATGCCCTGACACATTTAGGCTGTTCTGAGGGAAAAAGTGGTCACAACTCAATATTAGAAAGGTGTTCCTAATGTTTTGTACCCTCAGTGTCGATGTGCACTCGGCTCAGTGGGACAGAGAACATATGTGTGTGTGTGTATGTGTGTGTGGGTGAGTGAGTGAATGAGGCAAGAGCACACCTAAAGACAAAGAAGTTTAAATAACAAATAACAAAGACCTAGCAGGAACATTGTGTTTTTATGTGAACGCTACAAACCCTGGTTGGTCTCTGTTGTAGAATCTAATGCTACTATTGTACGTTTATGAACCCACCCTTATTATTCAGTTTGAAAGTGTATTATAAATGCCTGATTGCACTTTCATCCATTTTCATAATAGGCTAAGAAAACAATATCATTTGATTTTGCCCCTGCACAAGAAATGCTCTGAAAAAAAGAGGGAGTGTTACGTCCACCCCGCTCCCCCTCTCTTGCGCTCGAGGTCGCCAGGCTGCTCATCCTTACACACACCCGTCAACATCGTTACGTGCACCAGCGCTTCGTCAGACTCACCTGGACTCCATCACATCATTGATTGCCTCCCCTATGTTTGTCACTTCCTCAGTTTTATTCCCGTGTCTGCATTGATGTTGTTTGTTTTCTCTTTGTCCACACGCCGTTCTTGTTCAGTTTCATGTCTATTTATTATTAAATCCTCACCCTGTACTTGCTTCCCGTCTCCCAGCGTCTGTAGTTATGAAATCGTTTCAGGGAGAGTGCTGGAGAAGGAAAGCAGACAAATGCTGAGACCTCTCTCTCTCTCTCGCTCAAATCAAATCAAAWGWTTTTTTGTCACATACACATGTTTAGCAGATGTTATTGTGGGTGTAGCGAAATGCTTGTGTTTCTAGCTCCAACAGTGCAGTAATATCTAACAATTCACCACAATACACACAACCTAAAAGTAAAATAATGGAATTAAGGAATATATAAATATTAGGATGAGCAATGTTTGCGTGGCATAGACTAAATACAGTAGAATAGAATACAGTGTGTACATGAGATGAGTAAAGTCAAAATATGTAAATACATTATTAAAGTAGCCAGTGATTTCAAGTCTATGTACTGTACAGTGAGCCCCATAATTCATTGGACAGTGACCATTTCTTTGTTATTTTGGTTCTGTACTCTAGCACTTTGAGTTTGAAAGGATGCAATGACAAGGAGGACCACTACAGTGGTCTTCCTCAGCCTACCGGGACTTTTGACATAATTGAGTTCACAGGTTGTTTTTTTCTTGTTAATGATTAACCAAACTGCTGACTTGGGCATGCCCAGGGTTTTTGCAATGTTCCTGATTGATTGATTTTCATTTCTGAGCCTTGTGACGGCCAGCTTCATTTGCATCGACACTGCTGTCTTCCTCGTGTTGTGACACCCCAACAACAACCTTCAAAGGCAATAGCAAAGTCTAGAATCAATGCTATTCATCAACAGCTCTCCTAACGACACACATCTGTGAAGCCAATTCAACAAATGACAATGGGGGACCATGTACAAAAGGTGCTGTCATTTCTAAACAGTTCATCTGATATGTATGAAAATACCTTCAAATTAAAGCTGACAGTCTGGACTTCACCCTCATTGTCATTGTATCCTTTCAAACTCAAAGTGCTAGAGTACAGAACCAAAATAACAAAAAATGGTCACTGTCCAATGAATTATGGTGCTCACTGTATTGTGGGCAGCAGCCTCTGGTGCAGGGTTACGTAACCGGATGGAAGCTGCCTAGTGATGGCTATTTAACATTCTGATGGCCTTGAGATAGAAGCTGTTTTTCAGTCTCTCGGTCCCAGCTTTGATGCACCTGTACTGACCTCGCCTTCTGGATGAAAGCGGGGTGAACGGGCAGTGGCT
>NC_036857.1:38039499-38051503 GCF_002910315.2 Salvelinus sp. IW2-2015
TCCTCCACCCTCGTCATAGCCTGGTTCCTTTAGGTTTCTTCATGGTTTTTTGTCTCTTTTTAGGTTTTTTACCGTGCTTCTTTCATTGTTTCTTGCTTTTTGGGGTTTTAGGCTGGGTTTCTGACAAGCACTTTTGAGATATCAGCTTCGATGTAGAAGGGGCTCACAGTGCATTTCCCCCTGTAAATAATTGATAGCAGAGGAGTTGTGAATCTCTGTGGGAAGTAGTCAGCAGGGTTGATTTTTATAGTGAGTTATTGCGATGTGAGCGCTGTAGAGTTTGTACAGTGTCTGTTTCTTTCAGTTATACAAGGTGAGGTACAGAAGAGTACCTTTGGTCAGGTGGTGTGATGAGACTCTCTATGAGCCTAATTCAACAAGCGTCTACCTGGTGGATATACTGACCTCCGAGCTGGAGATACAGCTAGTTTGTAATCTGAAAGCATGACATAGAGAGAGCCAGGGTAGACAAGAGCATTAAGAATAGCTCAGGCATAGAGCTACCTGGCTCAAAGATGATTTAGGTTCTGAAATGAACAACTGGCCAATGGGATCCCTGTAAGTCTTAAGCCTAAGCCACACGTATAGCGACTGAGGACTAGGTGAGAGTACTGCTTCAGTGGAAATGTAGTTCTACATTGGACATGTCCACAACCTGCTCCAGTACAACTTTTGCTAAATGCTGTCACCCTGGTTGCAAATAGGTACCCAGTATTATATTTGTTTGCTGCGACAGAACTGAGAGTCTTAATATCAGCTAATGTATCGATACTAGCTAGCACAGAGTAGTTACAAGACTATCACTTATATAACCCATATCACCCCATAGGCTTATAGTGCAAGCTAACATAGCATCAATGTTCACTAGGCATAACTCCTGCCAGTCTCTGACCACAGATCTCACGCTTGATTATCTGAGAGCTAGGGGGAGCTTAAATGTTCAGAGCGAGTACAAATAATGCTAGAAGACGTATGACAAACAGGTGTTCTAAGCGTCACATTGCTGTATGCACAATTACTAAGCGTAATGGAAAATAGCTATGCCGTTTATACTCGAACCCTATCGCGTCTCTGCTCCGACTGTACCACTTGTGCTGAAGATGAATTTCACCTTTCATTAAGCTACGAGCTAGGACTAACTCTAGCAATAGGCCACTAAATAGAAACAGCACTCTAAGATATGACTCGACATAAGTCCTTCGACTCTTTCGAATACCAGTACCTGGACAGCCTATTAACCAAGAAGTTACCTGACATGAAGCCACACATGTGAAAGGTTTCTCGTAAAAGTCTGAGCCTGAGCGTAGTGACTTCAGTTTCTGAACATTCTACTGATCTTGCTACTGCTTAATCATTGGGTAACTAACCCATATCAGATGGGTGTCTCAACTATAGTCCTCTCATAAAGAAGTTCTATTGTATGCTTTAAGTGCAAAAATAAAGGGAACTCAGCGATCCCAGGCTTAAATTAGTGTGATAATCTTGCTTGTCAATCGACGGACTACTGCAGAGTCTCGGTGACTGGCTCTATTGGCCTAACGATCTAGATCAATGTAGAAGCCCAGACTCGCGACGTGAGGTATGTGAAATAATGTGTCAGACAATCTAACGCAAGTGCGTTCGAGTGAACTTTTGATATTAATGTTTGGTGTGGCCATACGTAAAGGTGATTACATCTTTAGCGCAGACCGCAAACATTTTTATAGAGCTGAGACACCAAGCATTAGCGATGTAGAATATCTGTGTCATCTCGTGTTGCTTTCGGCCTCATGGTTTTAGTTTTGACCTCGTGTTGTGACACCAGCTCGAGTTGCATTGGGCCCTTAATTTTAAGGATGGAAAACAATAGAAAAAACGTAGGGCTCTCTAGCTTTAAAGTAACCCTAATTATACCATATATATTCAGAGACATGTTAATGAAAATCTGCCCTCATAAGCAAGTGGTCATAAATGCTTAATACCACAAAGTGTTTCCTCCTACACTACACTCTCTGTCAGGAGGAGATTTGTGGTGTACGTAAATCCTGTTGTCATCATTCGTCCCTCTGTTTAGTGTGGTGGCAGCGCAGTGTACTTTTCAGTTTGTTTCCTTCACACACCAGCACACCCATCACCGGACTCACATGTCATTAGCTGGACGTTGGGCATGGCTAGAAAGAAAATCTCTGCAGTGCGAGCGGTGCCCGTGTGGAGTCTAAGTAGCAAGACTAGGGCTGGCGTGTATAGACACGCAGCTGTCACAAAATAGCATTATGAAACATCTGGACTCTATTCCACTGGACATACGAGCCTGTGCAACCAAAGCCTCTGACGAAGCTCCAGGTCAAGTTCATGATCCGTTTACTTGACTGTCACTGTTAAGCCTCTTCAATCCAGCGTAACGATGATAGGGGAGGCTGAGAACAGCGCTCCTAAAGACACATCATTTATAGAAGTCCATTGAAACAATTGAGACATGGGTTGTCTGATGTTTAGTGTGACCATTCTCAGAGGCATGTCTAAGCATGCGTCGCCAAGACAAACAGATCTGTGGAATTGTGCCTTTTGTTTCTCGAAACCAGGATCGTATGGCTTTCCACTTGTGCTTGCACATGCACACTGGTTGAGCAGTTCGTGCTTCCGAGAAGACTCTCGCCCTAATCGAGCCTGATGGGTGCTTTCACGCATGCGCATTATCAGTGTGTACAAGTGTGTTCTATCATGTGAGCATTCTACCACCCAAAGGACCATTCACGGCAATCTGAGGCTCTGCACACTCTGTGTTGACTGTAAGATATTGATGAAGTCAACATGAGGCCACACAATTCCGCGTGATCAGTGAAGACAGGCTTAGTCTAGACACCTTTGAAGAGTCTCCATTGCTCCTGACGTACACATCTCTTAAAGAGGAACTGATCCTACGAGGGGACAAAAATATGGTCACAATCACTTCACAAATAGGTTAGGAAAAGGATGGTCTATCGCATATTAGTTTTGTTACTCCGTCATACTCTTTGATGAGGTTGAGCACTTCTGACACCGTGTTTATGATCTTTATATGACTGTTTACTGTGAGCCCGGCAGATCACTGAGCCAACTGTCTCAGAGTGCTCGTTCAAAAACTGTTATTGCCAAATTCTAAGATGATACCCGAAGCCCTGCCCGATATCCTAGTTTATTTGATGGAATAAAAAGGCACTGCCCGCACTAAACCCATTCGTTATAATGTCGGCCCGTTGAGGCCTCAGGTCGATGTGCCAGCGTCTGCTGCAGAGACGTTGGGATTGACCAGAAGCAGTATCGTTGTGTGTGCTATAGTGCTGTGTGGTAAAGGACGCAAGCGGATTGCGCGGGCGCCTTGGCCCATGCAATATAAGCAAGGTTGATGGACAGGTGAGTGGGTGAGAGTAGAGAGCGAAGAGCGGAATGCGATTTACGGTAACAAGACATCTATGAAGTTTAAATAATAAACTCTAACTACACACGTCTAGACTCTCTAGCCGACACAATATGCCTCGTTTACTCCGATTAGATGCTGCGCCATCATACCCTTCCTGGATCTCTCTCAGGAGTGACTCATGTGTGGCTCAACAAGAATCTAATGCTACTAGTTGTATCTTATCGAAACCCACCCTCTTATATAATTCTCAAGAGTTGATCTGAAAGTATCATACTCCATCTTATATGTGAACATCCGCCCTGATTTTGCACTTTCTGCCACTACCTATGTAAGTCAGCTTACTTTGAGGCTAAAGAAACAAAGGTATCATTTGAAGTTTTTGCCGCGACTGCTCCAAAGAAATGAGCTCTGACCCAAAAAGAGGGTAGGTTTACGTCCAAGCCCCAGCTTCACCCCTCGACTTGCGCGCTATTTAAGGTCGCCAGGTTCCACGTGCTTCAGCCCTTTACACCAACACCCGTCAACATCGTTACGGTTGCTTACCAGCGCATATCGTCAGACTCACAGGATCTCTCATTCCTACACTCCACACTTTGATTTGACACATCACACACTAGTGTGGTCAATCTTCCTCAGTATTTATTCCCGTGTGCTGCATTGATGTTCTGTTCTGTGTTTTTCTCTATTATGTTCCATACTACAGACCGTTTCTGGTTGCCAAGTTTTACGGATGTTACCTAACTTTAGTTATTCCTAAACTCCTACACCCCTTTTGTACTTGACTTCCCGTCTCCAAGCGTCTGATAGTTATGAATCGTTTCAGAGAGAGTTGTCTTAGTATTATTTGTACAAAAGCAGAAACAATGCTAGAACCTCTCTACTCGTCCTCTCGCTCAAATACAAAGCAAAATTTTTGTGTCACAATACACCATGATTCTTCAGTGCATTAGATGGTTATTGAGTGGTGTTTGTGTTTTAAAGGCGTGAAATTTATATGCTTGTTTGCTATTAGCTCCAACAGTGCAAGTTAATATCTAAATCAATATCGACCTAGCAATACAGCACAACAACATAAATAAGATAAAAGTATATGGAATTTAAGGAATTACATAAATCATTCGGTACATGAGAGCAATCGATTTGGCGTGGCAGTACATATGACTATTTAATTACCAGTAGGAGACTAGTACTTTACAGTGATGTGACATGACCGTTAAAACGAGTTACATCGTTCTAAATATATGTGTAGACGCGCCTCGGCCTGTTACGCTATCTTCGTCTCTCCTTCTATTATTTTTTACGTCCTAGGTCAGTGATTTGAACTTATGGGGAATCTGTCTCTTGTTTGATCGTATACTGTTTTGGGTAGTTCAAGTAAGATATAGGATCAACAAGGCGTTTTGTCCTTAGGGTCTAAGTGTATGGAGTTCATGTGTGTCGAGATGTAATTGTGTACAGCCTCAGCTAGCTAGTTGGCACTGCCAATAACGATCTTACAACGTGAGTTGCCTCGTATTAGCCTGAACTCGGAAGAGTTCCCAGATTCTCTCGTAGACACTAGATAGTATTCTAGCTTCCTGATAGAGGACGAGACCATTATTTAGGGGACCAATAGGCTTTTCGTTTGCATGTGGGCCTGCACAGGCTTAATTGTGCTATAGTACTCGTGAACTATCTGTCAGCATTATGCAATATGCGAACTGATCAGCTGGTATCTAGTGTCCTTGGGTTTTGAAGAAATTACGTCGCTGGGTGTTGGATTTTTGTTGCATTGTATTATTTATGATGTAATGGAGATGATTACTATCTTTCGGTATGCTACCTCCTCTTACCTTTAATGTAAATAAGAAAGCAATGGTCTCTCATTTTCTGATCTCCTGAGGCTGCTCGTCCCCGTTCTTGGTACGTCAAAGATCCTCCATCACCAGACTCGCTGGTATCAGAGGATTCTAACCACCATCGCTCACATACAGGACCAAAACGCGGCATGTAGATAGCACCCTGCAAGATACCCAACAATACAGCCGTGAGCTAGTCGTCTGTCCTGACCATGCAGCGGCCATACTCGGATTGTATAGGGGCTTCTATGGCCCTTTCAAACTCAATGCTGGAGTACACGAATCAACCCGGAAAAATAATCGACCTTCTACATCGATCAAAAAGCTAGAGGCAAAGTCTACACAAGCTGCACCGCGAGGATGTAGCGATATGTGAGAGTACGCACGAGACCTCACTGAGGTCTGGCAAGTCCCCGTGAGTGTACCTATAGACACCAAAATCACTATGTTGCCTATCGGGGTGTGACAACTTAGTAATGTGAGATTTGAGCGCGATAAGTCATCTCATAGGAATACCTGCGATCTCGTTATGCTCTGTGAACGTGTGACATCTTGACGGACCAGAAACGCGAGGAGTAGCGGGCCAGGACACCGTGTAGTCAGCGAAAGAATAAGCCATCAATTCATTCTGTAGAGCGTGCCTAACAAAGAATGGAGAACGCGTGTTGATCATCCATGAACTAACGCGTGCAACTACTCTTTAGCACGGCTCATCAACAAACGACCGACCGTGGGATACGATTCCAAGCTCCTAACATTAATCACGTAGTGCACTGAGCCAGGCTACGAGTAGCACGTTTCAGACCATAGACAATATAGCACTAGCGAGCCAGTTAGACGAGACAGCCTCTTATATGTGCATGCTACAGGCCCCGTAGATATGGCCCTCCCCCAATCAGACACCACCACAAACGCCATCAATTTCAGCTGGGTGTCTCCACCTAAATTTGGTGGAAACCCGCATTTCCATTCCTCCGGCACCACGCAGCTAGTTGACATACTCTAGCACAGACGTCACACCACAGCCATTTAGCAGCACAAGCTAAATGGTAGTCTATCACTACACTCAACAACAAACCCATACACCTACACCAACACCCTTACCACCTCAGTAATCCTACTGCCAAAAACCGAATAAAAACACAACCTTCCACCCATAGTCACTAGGCCCCTGACCTAACTAAATATAAAGAAAACGAGTGCAGAGGTTGAATTATTACCTACCATCCCACGACCAGCGGTCAACGGGCGTGACATAGACGCCCACCGGCACGATTAAGGTCGAGTCCCGACACCTACCGTGAGAGGCGCGACGCAGCACACTCTGGCGTACGGTCAGGTCGGCGGACTGCAAGTCATGGTGGCCAGTTCCTACTGCCAGCCTGCGGTGGCAACGGGGGCTCCCCGGCATAATTCTGGTCTGCGGTGCCCCACCTACACCCAGTGCCACTTACCACTACTACCAGTGCAGCTCTCCACTCATCCTAACCCATGATCGCCCTTCGCGTCTCTCCATTACCTTATACCACCAACCGCACTGTGCCATAAATATACCACGCGAGCAGCATGCCTCGCTGTACTAAGGCAGCTCCGGACTACAGGGGCAGCTCCGGACTTATGATGAGTGTCCAGTGACCAGTCGGCAAGGGCGGTCTGTTAGCACTCGAGCATACTAAGGAGCAGCACCAGGATCAACAGGCAGCTAGTAAGGCGCCTGAGATACCGTAGGTACTCACAGTCCGGGGGTAGCCTACCAGTTCGACAGGCACCACGCCTGAGGACGGCAGCCTACCTTGGAGCGACTAGGATGATCGCAGCTCCGGACTGCTGCGCCAGGGGTACGGCAGCTCGGAACGTGAGGAGCGTCAGCTATGCCCCTCGTGACTCCTATGGGACTGCCGCTCCGGAGCCTGAGGGACTACGGCAGCCCTCGGACTGAGGGAGGACGGCAGCTCCGGACTGAGAGGACGGGCTCCGACTGAGGGCGGCAGCTCCGGACTGAGGGAGGCTCGTCTGGTGGGCTGTACGGCATTCCTGCGGCAGCCTGCATGGCTGGCTGACGGATCTGGACCCTACTCAAGTTCGCTGCGGCCGGACCCGGAACCGCACTCTAAGGGCCTACATCAGTTTCATGCGCCCTTGCAGCCGGACGCGGATCTGCATGCTCTGACTGCGTCTGTCCGACGGATGCTGCGCTGCACTACGCAGGATTGCGGCTGAATGGCCTGCGCACGGTACGTCTCAGGACTGCTCACGCGCATCCTTGTGGACATCCTGACTGGGATTTAGCGCCAGCTGCTCATAGTGCTGAGCCATCCGTGCCTACCGGCCGCGCGGATCCTGGAGGGCCACTGTCTCGATTCTAGCGCCTCCAGCGCCATCGTGCGTAGCCATGGCACGTCTGCGGGCCCCCTGAGCCGGCGATCTCCGACGTACGGATCTGCATTTGTCCTTGTCAGTCAGCTGACATGGCTGCCGGGCTAGAGCCACGACTATGGTCGTCAGGACAGGATCTGCCAGAGCCGCCCCAACCAGACAGGATCTGCAGAGCCCTACGCAGCTAAAGGTTTCCTGCCAGACCGCCAACTCGACAGGATCTGCAGGGCCCAGCAGAGTTGCTGCGCCAACCAGACCAGGAGCTGCCAAGACTGGCAGCACAAACGCCAACCTAGACAGGATCTGTCCATTGACCGCGCAATGCCCATACAGGGTGCGCATGATGCGCCCAATCCAGATCACTGGATCGCCAGCAATCGTGCAGCCAGATGTGTCAGGCATCCTGCACGCGACGATTTGCCATGCGGTGTGCAGCCAGATCCTGGTGACTAGCAAAGCAGTCGCAGCAGTCACAGCCATGACGCGCAGCTGCCATGACCCAGATCCGTCAGCCAGCCGCATGAGCAGCCAGATCCGTCAGGCCAGCCATGCAGCAGCCAGATCCGCAGCCAGCCATTACGCAGCCAGATCCGTCAGCCAGCCATGACAGCCAGATCCGTCGGCCAGCCATGAGCAGCCAGATCGTCGCCAGCCATGAGCACCAGAATCGTCGGCCAGCCAATGAGGCAGCCAGATCCGTCGGGCCAGCCATGAGCAAGCCAGATCCGTCAGCCAGCCCATGAGCAGCCAGATCAGTGAGCCAGCCATGGGCCGTCCTCAGTCCGGAGCTGCCGTCCCTCAGTCCGGAGCTGCCGTCACCTCAGTCCGGAGCTGCCGTCCTCAGTCCGGAGCTGCCGTCCCTCAGTCCGGAGCTGCCGTCCCTCAGTCCGGAGCTGCCGTCCCTCAGTCCGGAGCTGCCGTCCCTCAGTCGGAGCTGCCGTCCCTCAGTCCGGAGCTGCCTCCTCAGTCCGGAGCTGCCCCTTATCCTGGTGCTCTCCCTTATCCTGGTGCTCTCCCTTATCCTGGTGCTGCCCCCTTACCCTGTACTGCCTCTTAGTCCGGAGCTGCCCCTAGTCCGGAGCTGCCCCTTAGTCCGGAGCTGCCCCTTAATTCAGTGGGGTTAATGTGGAGGGGGTCATTTGGAGGAAGCTAAGGAGGCGGTTAGTGACTGTGGTGGGTGTGGGACCACGACCAGTGCCGGAGCCGCACCGTGGAAGAGCCCACCCAGACCCTCCCCTAGACTGTTGCTGGTGCGCCCGGAGTTCGCACCTTAAGGGGGGGTTATGTCACGCCCTGGCCTTAGTATTCTTTGTTTTCTTTATTATTTTAGTTAGGTCAGGGTGTGACATGGGGAATGTTTGTGTTTTATCGGTTTTGGGTGGTTATATGGTAAAGGGGTGTTGGGTGTAGTGTATGGGTTGTGTTGAGTGTATGTGTCTAGCTGTGTCTATGGTTGTTGTAGTTGTCTAGGAGAGTCTTAGGTTGCCTGAATGGGTTCCCAATTAGAGACAGCTGATTTCTGTTGTCTCTGATTGGGAAGCCATATTTAGGGTAAGCCATAGGCTTTCGTTTGAGTGGTAATTGTCTTGTCTGAACGTTTGTAGCCTGTATGTGCACTACGTTTATTAGCTTCACGGTCGGGTCGTTTGTTTGTTTTTGTAAGAGTGTTTTGGTTTTCGGTTCTCCTTCTTCTTAAAAAAAGATGGCTTATTTTCCTACTGCTGCGTTTTGGTCCGTCAATCCTCACACGATCATGACAATATGTAAATACATTATTAAATGGCCAGTGATTTCAAGTCTATGTACTGTACAGTGAGCCCCATAATTAATTGGACAGTGACCATTTTTTTGTTATTTTGATCTGTACTCCAGCACTTTGAGTTTGAAAGGATACAATTTACAATGAGGGTGAAGTGCAGACTGGTCAGCTTTAATTTGAGGGTGATCACCGGTTCTTGTGATCATGTTGACCCCACGGGGTGAGATCTTGCGTGGAGCCCCAGATCGAGGAGATTATCAGTGGTCTTGTATGTCTTCCATTTCCTAATAATTGCTCACACAGTTGATTTCTTCAAACCAAGCTGCGTACCTATTGCAGATTCAGTCTTCCCAGCCTGGTGCAGGTCTACAATTTTGTTTCTGGTATCCTTTGACAGCTCTTTGGTCTTGGCCATAGTTGAGTTTGGAGTGTGGACTGTTTGATGTTGTGGACAGGTGTCTTTTTATACTGATAACATGTTCAAACAGGTACCATTAATACAGGTAACGCAGTGGAGGACAGAGGGAGCCTCTTAAAGAAGAAGTTACAGGTCTGTGAGAGCCAGAAATCTTGCTTGTTTGTAGGTGACCAAATACTTATTTTCCACCATAATTTGCAAATAAATTCATTAAAAAATCCTACAATGTGATTTTCTGGATTTTTTAAAATAATTTTGTAGTAGTTGAAGTGTACCTATGATGAAAATTACAGGCCTCTCTCATCTTTTTAAGTGGGAGAACTTGCACAATTGGTGGCTGACTAAATACTTTTTTGCCCCACTGTATGATCCTTAACTAGCCTCTCAAAGCACTTCATGATGACAGAAGGGAGCACTACGGGGTGATAGTCATTTAGTTCAGTTACCTTTGCTTTCTTGGGTACGAACAATGGTGGACATCTTGAAGCATGTGGGGACAGCACAACTGGATAGGGAGAGATTTAATATGTCCGTAAAACCCCTCTCTCCCCTCCCTCCATCAACCTAGCTTATGCATGATGGCCAAGGCGCCCCGCAATCCGCTTGACTCCTTAGCTGCCACGCCCTGGAGCTCTGCTACCCGACCTGAGCCCAACGGGCCCCGACATTATACAWTGGGTTAGTGCCGGGCAGTGCCTTTTTTTCCATCAATAACTAGGATATGGGCAGGGCTCGGGTATCACTAAATTGGCAACTAACATTTTGAAGCTGAGACATTGGCTCGTGATCTGCCGCTCAGTACAGTCATATAAGATCATAACACGGTGTCAGAAGTGCTTCAACCTCATCAAATATGACGGAAAATAATCATGCTCCTTGAATTTTGCCGTGGTTTAGAGTGACGATAAGTAGCAGCTAACTGCTCTCTCATGTCTCTTCATTAAGCAGAGCAGCCCAAGCGGAGCCGTTGCTATGGATACTCAAAGACTCAAGAGCTGCCATGGGCGGAGCTCATGCAGAGCAAGCTGTGCACAGGGAGCGAGTGACAGACAGAGAGGAGCAGCTAATGGATTTACTAACCGAGAAAGTTATTTCTGGTTTCGGGCAGACCTGGGCCGGGCCTGAGTAGGACGTAGGCTTCAAATMAATGCCTTGCAGGGCTCTACCACGCGCCTGCTCCCAGCATACTTTCAACAAGCTCTGTCATTTGTCTGTGTGTTTGTGTGTACAGTGCCTTCAGAAAGTACTCATACCATTTCACCTATTCCACATTTTGATGTGTTACAGCTTGAATTCAAAATGGATTAAAATGTTTTTTTTTCTCTCACCCATCTACACACAGTATCACATAATGAAAAAGTCAAAACATGTTTTTATAAATGTCTGCAAATGTATAGAAAATGTAATATCAAATTTACATAAGTATTCATACCCCTGAGTTAATACATGTTATAATCACCTTTTGCAGTAATTACAGCTGTGAGTCTTTTTAGGTAAGTCTCTAAGAGCTTTGCACACCTGGATGGTACAATACAAGCAGATTTAAGTCAAAACTGTAACTCGGCCACTCAGAAACATTCAATGTCTTCTCGGTAAGTAACTCGTGTGTAGATTTGGCCTTGTGTTTTACATCATTGTCCTGCTGAAAGGTGAATTCATCTTCCAGTGTCTGGCGGAAAGCAGATTGAAKCAGATTTTCCTTTAGAATTGTACAAGTGCTTAGCTCCGTCACGTTTCTTTTTTATCCTGAAAAACTCCCCAGTCCATAACGACTGCAAGTATAGCCATAACATGATGCAGCCAGCACTATATGCTTGAGAATATGGAGAGCTGTACTCAGTCATGTGTTGTATTGGATTTGCCACAAACATAACACTGTATTCAGGGCAAGAAGTGAATTGCTTTGACACATTTTTTGCAGTATTACTTTAGTGCCTTGTTGCAAACAAGATGCATGTTTTGGAATATTTTATTTCTGTACAGGCTTCCTTCTTTTCACTCAGTCAACTAGGTTAGTATTGTGGAGTAACTACACTTTTGTTGGTCCATCCTCAGTTTTCTCCTATCACAGACATTAAACTCTGTAAATCAAATCAAATCAAATGTATTTATATAGCCCTTCTTACATCAGCTGATATCTCAAAGTGCTGTACAGAAACCCAGCCTAAAACCCCAAACAGCAAGCAATGCAGGTGTAGAAGCACGGTGGCTAGGAAAAACGCCCTAGAAAGGCC
>NC_036857.1:38052653-38071411 GCF_002910315.2 Salvelinus sp. IW2-2015
AACCTAGGAAGAAACCTAGAGAGGAACCAGGCTGATGAGGGGTGAGCAGTCCTCTTCTGGCTGTGCCGGGTCAGAGATTATAACAGACCATGGGCCAAGATGTTTCAAATGTTCATAAATTAACCAGCCATGGTCAAATATAAATAACACAGTAGTTGCGAGGGTGCAGCAAGTCAGCAACCTCAGGATAAAATGTAGTTTTGGCTTTTCATAGCCGATCTATTAAGAGTATCTCTAAACCGCTCCTGCTGTCTCTAGAGAGTTGAAAACAGCAGGTCTGGGACAGGTAGGCACGTCCGGTGAACAGGTCCAGGCGTTCCATAGCACGCAAGCAGAACAGTTGAATACTGGAGCAGCAGCAGCAGCCAGGTGGACTGGGGACAGCAAGGAGTCATCATGCCAGGTAGTCCTGAGGCATGGTCCTAGGCTCAGGCCCTCCGAGAGAGAGAAAGAAAGAGAGAAAAGAAGAAGATTAGAGAGAGCATGCTTAAATTCACACAGGACACCGGATAAGACAGGAGAAGTACTCCGATATAACAAACTGACCCTAGCCCCCGACACATAAATCTACTGCAGCCATAAATACTGGAGGCTGAGACAGGAGGGGTCAGGAGACACTGTGCCCCATCCGATGATACCCCCGGACAGGGGCCAAACAGGAAGGATATACCCCACCCACTTTGCCAAAGCACAGCCCCACCACTACTAGAGGGATACCTTCACACCAACTTACCATCCTGAGACAAGGCCGAGTATAGCACCAAGATTCTCCGCACGGCACAACCAAGGGGGGGGCGCCAACCCAGACAGGAAGATCACGTCAGTGACTCAACCCACTCAAGTGACGCACCCCTGTCCTAGGGACGGCATGAAAGAGCACCAGCTAGTAAGCCAGTGACTCAGCACCTGTAATAGGGTTAGAGGCAGAGAATCCCAGTGGAGAGAGGGGAACCGCCAGGCAGAGACAGCAAGGGTGTTTTCGTTGCTCCAGAGCCTTTCCGTCACTTCCCACATCCCTGGGCCAGACTACACTCAATCATATGACCCACGAAGAGATGATCTTCAGTAAAGACTTAAAGGTTGAGACCGAGTCTGCGTCTCGTCACTGGTTGTCTTCAGGAAGGCAGTGAGTTGCTGCGCAACATATTTTCATTTTTTTTTGAGAGGAATGGAAGATTCGATATAGGCCGATAGTTTTAAAAGCACTGTTGTCCTCATGGTGAAATCCCTGAGCAGTTTCCTTCCTCTCTGGCAACTGAGTTAGGAAGGAGGCCTGTATCTTTGTAGCGACTGCTTTTAATGATACACCATTCAAAGTGTAATTAATAACTTCACCATGCTCTAAGGGATATTCAATATCTGCTTTTTAGTAATTTAGCAGACACTTTTATCCACTTACAGGAAGGGGACTGGGCATGTGTGGGCATGGAAACTATATTTGGTCTGGGTGGGCACTGGGCACAAATAATATGAGTGAGAGAAACTGCCTCAGTCTCCCTCCCCCTTGTGAGCTCCCACCCTCACTTCCTTCCTTTTTTCTTTCCTCTCCTTCTCTCTTTCTTCCCTTCCCTCTTTTCAGCTCTTGTTTGGTGTTTTAGGGCGATTGTATTGATAACAGGTCAATAATTCACGGCTGTTACGTTCACATGTACTTCTCCTTCTTTCCTCCCCTCACATTCTCTCTCCAGTTGACCTAACAAGATTCGGAGAAGAGGATTTGGGAGTACCAGATTTCCAAAATGCCTGTGGCATTAGCCAACTCAGAGTCTGGTAAGTGGCTTGGCCTCATCGTGACAGAGCGCTAGAGAGAGAAAGAGAGAGCGAGAGAGAGAGGGGTGAGAAAGGTATGTGTACGTGTGTGGCTCCATGCTTAAGCGACACTTAGGGACTCCTTTTTTTATGAACTTAGTCGGGGTCTCAGCTTACTGTTAAGAGTTAYAATAGTAGAATACACAAGTTGCAATGTGAAATTTGGTTGTGTATCATCAGTTTGTCTCTTGTTCTGACAGTCAATTAGCCATTACATTACAGCAAAACATGTTGATTGAAAAGTTAGTCCATTGATTTTCACTTTCACTCAGATATCATTAACATGTCATAAGTCTTGGCAAAATGTGTAGAATTGCTGGGAAACAACTTAAAAATGAAAAATMTTCTCTCTGCCGTCAAGAGCTGGGCCACTAAAATATTTTTGCTGCGAGGTGGGGGGGCCATCCAACCAAATCTCGCTTAGGGCCCCCAAAAGGCTAGGACCGGCCCTGTGGGTGTGTGCGTGTGTGTTTGAGAGAGAGCGAGAAAGCGTGAGAGGTAGAGGTCCAAGGTGTTAATCATATTAAGATATTTATAGAATTCTCCATGTGGTCCATATTAAAGGGCACTTCATTTAATATAAAAGGCTTTTAAAATACAATATTGGTACACAATCTCTAGTTAAAATTCAAAAGGCGCATTCATTTTGTGGAACGACCCACCCACTAGAGAAGCCTTGCCTGAAGGGCACGCACCAAGGGCAGTGTGCCTCCATTGGAGGGCAATGAGGGCTGATAACAGACAGATCCTTCCAGCCAGATTGATAAGTCTGAGTTTGACTTTACTGCTCCATTYGACACATAATTACGTCACATTAGAGGAGTGATAAACTGTCCTGTGATAAACTGTCCCTCCCTGATCCTCTCTCTCTCGCTCTCTCCATCCCTCACTCTCCCATTTTAATGTTTTATCTCTCTTTATGCCTCTCTCCCTTTCTCTCCCTTTAGCCCTCCATCACAGTCTTCCATGCTTCCCTCTATCCCGCTCCCTTTCTCTTTAGCTGTGTTTCTCTCTGTTATGTGTAAATATGCCTCATTCATCAGAGGAGAAGGTTAAAACATCCCCCTTTCTCTCTCTCTCACTTTCTCTCATTCTCTCACCTCCCCCAAGTCTACGGTTAAAGACTTGCCAAAGTGCCAAATTTCAGCATTCAGCAAAATCCAATATTTCTTCAAGTTGTCACCATCATTGTAAAGACATAGTTATTTTGTTGCTTTGAGAAAGTCCTTCCTGAAGATTATAATTCATTTCATGTGATTAGTGGTTCACATACATCTGCCCCTCATTTTAAGGTCAAACCTGTTATGTGAACTAAATAGTCAAATCAGATTGTAAAAGCTGGTTCTGCTCTTTCTGGACATTTTGTGGTGGAAAACTGAGTGGGTCGAGAATAACTCGTCAACCCTGTTACCCATACAGTGTATTCAGAAAGTATTCACATCCCTTGACTTTTTCCACATTTTGTTGTGTTACAGCCTGGATTTACAATTGAATACATTGAGATTTTGTGCCACTGATCTACACACAATACCCCATAATGTTAAAGTGGAATTATGTTTTTAGWAATATTTACAAATTAATAAAAAATGAAAAGCTAAAATGTCTTGAGTCAATAAGTATTCAACTCTTTTGTTATAGCATGACTAAATAAGTTCAGGAGCAAAAATGTGCTTAACAAGTCACATAATAGGTTGCATGGACTCACTCTGTGTGCAATAATAGTGTTTAACATGTTTTTTAAACGACTACCCCATCTCTGTACCGCACACATACAATTATCTATAAGGTCCCTACTGTAAGTTGAGCAGTGAATTTCAATAAGGTCCCTACTGTAAGTTGAGCAATGAATTTCACACTCTTGAGTGTGTCAAGAACGGCAACACTGCTGGGTTTTTCACGCTCAACAGTTTCCTGTGTGTATCAACAATGGTCCACCACACGAAGGATAGTGCCTCCTCATGATAAGTCTACAGCTGTAAGGCACCAGCTTCGGACAGTCTACAGGGATGACATATGGACCTCTGGGAAGAAACTTGTGAGTACGGTAGCTGTAGAGTCAAAGGCCTCYGGGTAAATGTTCAACTTTACTAAGGTAAAGCTGGTATTTTGCTCGGACCCTTAAGTGATCCTAGCATAAATCCTCATGAAATGTTCCTTTGTACATGTGCGTTTAGGCTTACACAAGCGCACATGCCAAGGGAAAGAAGTAGGTTGCAACCTGTTCAGAATGAGTCTGACGTCATCAGATCATTTTCATGTCAATGCCTGGAGGTCAGTAAGAATTGATGCCGACCTCAAGACATTTGTTAAGTGGACCTGTAGTAGGTTTACTACTGTGTCTTACACCATTGTAGTGGCGATAGGTATGATGGAGTTTATTTCATAGCTATGTTATCCACGGAGGAGATAACCTCACGACGGAAGTACTCTACAAGCACGGAACTGGTCGTACACAGTGTGTGATCATGGTTCATGACTTTTAAMAACTTTTCTCCTGAATGGAGGGCTCTATTTATTAGTGGCATGTGTGTTAACCATCAGAAGAGTGTTTTAGAGATTCCCTTCCACGTGTTGCAATCTGAGTGACTACTAACTCCTCTGTCGCTGTTATCAATATCAATATGAATTGTGAGGTCTATAACCTTCTTACTGATTGTGGCTGGACTGACTGCTGGCATTGGTACTGGTACTCAAGAGGACCAGTTATCCTACTGATTTATTCTGAAATGTTATCCTACCCGGACACATGATTAGAGCATTTTACTATTTGCATTGTAGTTGATTATTGTTGCCATTTGTTTTGGAGGTGGAAAGTCCACTGGACTTCTTTTACGATCAGTGTGGTACACCTCAGTGATATCTCAGATGTGTTCTAAGGTTATCCCCGTCGAGGGCCCTGTCCGCTTCTCTCTGTTCTCATGGGGAAGTTTGGGGAACTAGATTTGGCCTCGTAGTCTCACCCCCCCNCAACAAACAGGACGAAACTGAGCAGGAACAGACACCACAAGAATAAACGAACACCACAAACAGAAAAACAAGCCCGCACAAAAGCCGGCGGGCCAACTGGGTTTAAATAGCCCACAACCAAACCTAAACACGAAACAGGTGCAACAAATCAGACACAACTAAATGAAACAGAAAAGGGGATCGGTGGCAGCTAGTAGGCCGGCGACGACGACCGCCGAGCGCCGCCCGAACAGGAAGAGGCACCATCTTCGGCGGGATTCGTGACAGTCAGTCACCACAGCGTCCGCATGTGGCAGCTGTTCCAGTACCTGCGAAGTGAGACGAGGACATATGTCTGTAATATCGTGTTTCACCAGTGGGGGTCATCAGGTCAGTTGCGGGACTGATGCTGTTAGTTACATTTTGAGAGGTTTCAGTCCTCTTCAAAGTGGAAAATATATCATCGGAAGTAGAGTACACTTTGCACGTCGATGCTTTTATTCCTAAGACGGCCGCAGTGCTTGCGGAAGTGTCCGAAGGACAAGAGAAATTCATCTCAGCTACAGTAATGCACGACTCCAAGGAGGAAGGAAGTTGCTCATTCACAGAGACTGCTGGCTCGAAACCATGGAAATAAGGGTCAACCAGGTTTGCTGATTGAATGTGACGAGATATCGTAATATCTCCTTGGGTCAGATTCCGCTTCAAGAGGTTTTGAAACGTCTTTTTCCCAAGGTGTGCTGTCGACAGATATCCTTCGTGGAGGGCTGTATTGCAGCTAGCGTTAGGAGCAGACAGTGTGGTCAGTGGAGATGGCACTGTGACCTGTGACCATACTTGGTTGGTTTTCCGATCCATCAAGTCTGCTCCGAGTAGAAGGGGTTCAGATTCGAGGCTGGTAACATACACAGGGTGAACAAGCGATATGTCCTGGAAGTGTAGTTTCAGCATGACTCTCAATGTGAGAGGCGAGGTAGTCTGAGTGAAACCTTGAAGTGTAGTGTCGCATCATTCCCTTTTTAGACAACATTTAGCTAGCTTCAAAGCCCTTTTGAGATCATTGAACAACGTTTGAGAGATGAGCGACATTGTCAAGCCCGAATCAATTAGTGCATCACAGGTTAAGCAGTCCTCCAGGACTATTTCCAGGTATGGCCTCTTTGAGTTGTGTTTAGTGAACATATTCCCCAAAACGTGGAGTGGTTGTTCGCTACGATGTGATGTGTCATTTCTGTTCATGGTGAAGACAGATTGACTAATCGGGTTTTGAGTGGACTTGGCTCTTGCAAAGCTTTTGACATTTTCTTTGCAACCTTTGTATCAGAGTCTATAGACAAAGCCGGTGGGCTTGTTCTTTGATCGCGCTGGCCCTGGATAGGGTCTCGAGTGAGAGAGAGAGAGAGTAATTTGATTGTTAATGTAACCCTAACCCTGTTGTCCAACAATTCCACGTTTAGTCATATTGACTTCACTTTTTCCCTTTTTCAAATCATACAATGTGATTTTCTGGAGTTTTGTTTTAGATTCCGTCTCTCACAGTTGAAGTGTACCTATGATAAAAATTACAGACCTCTACATGCTTTGTAAGTAGGAAAACTTGCAAAATCGGCAGTGTATCAAATACTTGTTCTCCCCACTGTATATGTCTGCTAATGTCGTTTAGCTTACCTGGAACGGTGTCAAAGGGGCAGAAGTTTTTGCCGAGTTTGTCAAGGCGTTCCGTGCCAAGTGGGCGGATATTGTTGGCTTCATCCCGTGGGGAAATTGTGGCCCGAAAGGCCAAGTGGAGAAGCCAAGCTTTGGCTTTGTTGGCGAGGAGGCCCCATATTACTCTGTGGCAAATGGCCAAGAAGAGAAGACTGAGGGACACCTGAGGGAGGCAAAGTCTGAAACCTTCTTTCATCTTCACTCCTTTGTGTACCGAGCTCCGGTCGCGAGCTAGGTTGCATGATTGGGTAGTCACGCTGTAGTGCGTGACAGTTCTGGAATTCCTCCAGAACATGTACCTAAGGGTGGTATTCTGCTGCATAGCAGAGTCCACCTGGGCGCTTAAAGTACTTATTTCAGACACATGAGTTTCTCACTTGCTCCGTTCGGCCTCATACTTATCTGTCATGGTGTGCAGGTAGAGGTCTTGAGTACAGATTGAGAGATTCTTTGGTGAGATTTCCTCCGCTTGCTTAGAAATCAATATTTCCATCTACAGCGACTTCAATGAGTTCCGCTGAGCTGCCATCCAACATTGTCATTGTGTTCATTAACTGAACGTCTTTGGTCTGCAGCATTTGGACTAGAACATTATTGCTTTGAGTAATGTTTTTCAAAACTGCATGCATGTTATCAAATTGCGAAGCTCCTGTTTATAGATAACTCGTCAGATTTATCTAGTTTGGCGTGAACTTCATCGTATTTAGTTTTGGCTAAATCGAGTTGTTCCTYTAGAAGACAATTTGTTGGAGAGTGTGTGCTCGTTCATCGTCATAAGTTTTTGCAATTACTTTTAATTGTTTAGTTTTCAAAAGTTCCTCGGCTAGCAGAACGTTTTCCCTTTCTGCTTTTGTCACTAGTTTCCCTGTTCTCTCCACCTGTCCCTTCATATCAGCCATTTCTTGCTCTTGCTTCAGCTGTGCACTGCGGTACTGGACCGATATATCATAAGTGTAACCCGTTGTAACAGTTGTGAGCATACGGTTGCTGTCACATGGAAATATATATATATATTTTAATTACTGCCGATTCTTCACCACCAGGGGTCACTGGTCGCAGAAAGCTGAAATCAAATAGGAGTCCAAAGGGCGGGACTTCCATTTCCCAAAACACAGCGTGTTGCCTTGGGAACAAAGAAGGAAAAAAATGTCTGCTCTCCCTGTGTTAGCTTAGCATCTAGTGCAAAGCTAGCCTTACTTGTGTAGGAATGATGCTTCCAAACACAACATGGTCCCCTTTAACAAGGGAATAGGTTTACTAATGACGTCTCACGTTCACCCTTTTAGGCGTTATTTTCGCGATATTTACCGGAACGTGCGGTAACATGAAGAAATACACCTTGTTCTACTCACGCTACTGAAACGCGAGAGATGGAGAGATAATTACTCGCTTCAGTCAAGCTAAAATATCTACTAAAATGTTTCTAATTGGCCGGCCCATATGTCCTGGCTCAATAAATTAATAATGACAGAGTCTACTCGCTCCTGAAACGCGAGAGACAGAAATAGTACTACGTTTTGGCCCAATGAGTCTATTTCTCAAAATACTTAAAATCGACCAGTCCATATGTCCTGGCTCGTAGCATTCTGTAATTTACTCTACAAGGTGACTTCGTCAGAGAAACAACATGTTTTCATCAAGAATCTCTCTGTACTTTGCTCTGTTAATCTTTGCCTCGATCCTGACTAGTCTTCCTGTCCCTGCCGCTAAAAAACATCCCCACAGCATGATTCTGCCACCACCAGGCTTCACTGTATGGATGGTGCCATGTTTCCTCCAGAAGTGACACTTGGCATTCAGGCCAAGAATCTTGTTTTTCATGGTTTGAGAGTCTTCAGGTGCCTTTTGGCAAACTTCAAGAGGGCTGTCAGTGGTCCCGTGTGGCTCAGTTGATAGAGCATGGCGCTTGCAACGCCAGGGTTGTGGGTTCATTCCCCACGGGGGGACCAGGATGAATATGTATGAACTTTCCAATTTGTAAGTCGCTCTGGATAAGAGCGTCTGCTAAATGACTTAAATGTAAATGTAAATGTAAATGTCATGTGCCTTTGACTGAGGCGTGGCTTATGCCACTCTACCATAAAAACCTGATAGGTGGAGTGCTGCAGAGATGGTTGTCCTTCTGGAAGGTTCTCCCATCTCCACAGAGGAACTCTAGAGCTCTGTCAGATTGACCATCGGGTTCTTGGTCACCTCCCCGACCAAGGCCCTTCTGTCCCGATTGCTCAGTTTGGCCGGGCGGCCAGCTCTAGGAAGAGTCTTGGTGGTTTCAGACTTCTTCCATTTAAGAATGATGGAGGCCATTGTGTTCTTGGGTAACTTCAATGCTGCAGAAAATGTTTGCTACCTTTCCCCAGATCTGTGCCTCAACACAATCTTGTCTCGGAGCTCTACGGACAATTCCTTTGACCTCATGACTTGGCTTTTGCTCTGACATGCACTGTCAACTGTGGGACCTTATATAGACAGGTGTGTGCCTTTCCAAATCATGTCCAATCAATTGAATTTACCACAGGTGGACGCCAATCAAGTTTTAGAAACAGCTAAAGGATGATCAATGGAAACAAGATGCACCTGAGCTCAATTTTGAGTCTCATGAGCAAGGGTTCGAATACTTATGCAATAAGTTATTTCTGTTTTTTATCTTTAATAAATGTGCAGAAATGTTAAAAACAGTTTTACTTTGTCATTATGGGGATATTGTGTGTAGATTGCTGAGGATGTTTAAAAAATAAATTTAAATCATTTTAGAATAAGGCTGTAACGTGACAAAATTTGGCAAATGAAGGGTTGTGAAAGCACTGTAACTTTTAGCATTTTGCTCACCATTCATTGCACATAAAAACGTTACAGTTCATTGACTGAGTGCATGAACCACCTACTCGCTCCAAATCAAAATGTAATTGTATCTGGCATACCATTGCCAGAAATATCTACACTGATAAATGCTATCCTTTTTCATAAACGGGAGACATGAATGGTTAGGAGCACAATTTATTCTGGTTACTGAAAATTCCAGTCGGGGAGACATCCCCTTCGGCTAGTTTACAAAAATAGTTGATTGTGCGGAATTTTTTTAAAACAATGTATGCTGTCACGCCCTGATCTGTTTCACCTGTCCTTGTGCTTGTCTCCACCCCCTCCAGTGTCGCCCATCTTCCCATTATCCCCTGTGTATTTATATGTGTTCGCCAGTTCGTCTTGTTCGTTCAAGCTTACCAGCGTTTTTCCTGTCAGCTTCTATCGTTTCCCAGCCTCTCTTTCCTCGTCCCCTGGTTTTTGACCTTTGCCTGTCCTGACCCTGTACCCGCCCGCCTGACCTCTCTGCCTGACCCTGACCCTGCCTGCCGTCCTGTACCTAGGCTCCACCTCTGGATTACTGAACTCTGCCTGTCCCTCGACTTGAGTCCGCCTGCGTCCTGTACGTATGCTCACTGGATTTCAACCCCTGCCTGCCTTGACCTGTCTTTGCCTGGCCCTGTTGCTACAATAAACATTGTTACTTCGACACCTGGGTCTTACCTTGATCCCTGATAAATGCACATTCAATATCTCAAGGGAGTTGATTGTCCATCAGAGTAAATTCATCTCCTCTCTCCGTCCTGCTCGAACTCACGATATACTTATGTTTTCCATCAGAGCCATACACATTTTGGTAATAGATTGATTCAGCCAGCCAAATAGAAGAAAACAGCTCAGTTTTTCCCTCTCCTCCATCTCTCTCTTCTCTCCTTCACTTCCCCTCCCAGTGGAGTGATAAATGAATATGATATTTATTGTCTCTGTCCTTGTCCTTGTCCTTGTGTCTGTCTGTGTCCCTATCCTTGTTTATGTCATTCTCCTTCCTGTCCTTGTCTCTGCACTGTCCTGAGCCTGTCCCTGTCCAATAGCAAGTACAAATAGACAGAATCAGGCCACAAATGGGTACAAAGCATGGCAAAACTTCAGGGAATTTAACCCTATCAGTCCCGAACCCCAGCAAAAATAGGATTTTCATTATTAACTTTAATTTATCTGCATGTCCAGCCTTATATTTAGCCTCACAATTAAGTGTTTTACTTTTTTATTTTCAGGACAACCAGGGCTATAAGTAGAACACTAAACTATTTGACATAAAAAGTTGCATTCATGAGTTTATTGACAGATTTCAATAAAAAAATAAGGTCCGACAATGCAAAAACTTGATAAAAATGAATTCAAATGAATGCTGTTAGTACAAATTGTTTGCTCAGTGGAAATTTATATCCTGACAACTGTGTGGAGTTTGGAGTTTTTGACAGGAACTATGTGAGCTTATTTCAGTATTATAGACACTGTCCTGAGATTTCCTATGATCTTCTATGTAGAAGAACCTTACCTTCTACGACTCTTGTGAGCTTGTGAGCGTCATACAATCTCTGTTTTTCATAGATAGCTTTTATGGTTTGTAGCTCAAACCATAAAAAAACGAGAGGTCTTCTCTGGTCCAAACAGTTGGAACCAGACCCGAATGGACTCGAGTGACATTTTTTAAAATGTTATCAGCCAAGTTGCTCTTCTGGTTAAAGGCTAAGGCCCAGTGCAGTCAAAAATGTGATTTCTGTGTTTTATATATATTTTCAAATTATGAGGTTGGAATATTACTGTGAATTGGGGAGGGGAAGCTCTATGCTACCTATGCCATCACTCAACACGCTGTCAGGCACGGGGGCGTTTGAGCCAACCCCCTGACACACACACACGCAAAGCAGTGCAGGGACGGGGATTCAGGTCCAATCACTCCAAGAGGCAGGCTTCTGACAGCAAGTCCATCAAGGGATGCATACAGTCACTACACATGCATGCAATGCATGCCACAACACCTTCCTTTCAGTCAATTATCTGTCTCGAAGGACCATGTAAAACTGGGTCCATCTCACGAAGTACAATTAAAAGCTTTATATAGCATACATAAACGTTTCATAATCACTACATAAATGCTTCACAAATCAAGCATATGTCATATTCTAAATGGTCTATAAAGGGTGACAAAACAATTCCCACTGAAGGGTTATTTGCCAGATCTGACATAACGCACTATGTTCATACCCCATTCATGTAGTACGATATACACTTATAGATGATTTGTGAAGCATTGATGTAGTGATTATGAAACCTGTATGTATGCTATATAAAGCCTTTATAATTGTATTAGGTTAAAGTGGGAACAAGACCTGTTTGTCGCTAATTCCGGCGAGAGCTAGGACCATCACCCGCTAGTGACTTAAGCTGACTTGTCCTTGGTCTGGCCCACTACAGGCGGTCCGTCAAGAACCAGGCAGATGTGTCCATAATCAGAGTTTTATTAGCTCTTAGTCACCACCACACAGTATTTCAAAGTATATCAATTGATGATAATGCTCTTTTAGTGTAAGACTTGTTTAAAAAGCCCACCTGAAATGGGATGGAGTGACATCAACCAAGTGGTACATTCGTTAATAGACCAATAAGAGAGAGAGTCCCCCTCCCCATTAAGACCGCTCCCAGACAGTCCGGGCAAAATTCTTGCTTGAGAAATTGCTCATTCCTAAGAATAATTGTAAAAATATAATTTTTGACAATTTTAATTAAAAACAATCATAGTAAAGTACTTAATTGTTACCCAGAAATGTGATATTATATTGAGATATAAATGGCTACATTGGACCTTTAACGAATATATCTTTGTATGTTGGCTAGGCATCTATAAGTCAATACATTCACCTATTTAGTGTAAAATAAATATCAAATCAAATTTGATTTGATTTGTCACATGCGCCGAATACAACAGTGAAATGCTTACTTACAAGCCCTTAACCAACAATGTAGTTTTAAGAAAATCCCCCAAAAAGTAAGAGATAAGAATAACAAATAATTAAAGAGCAACAGTAAATAACAATAGCGGGGCAATATACAGGGGGTACCGGTACAGAGTCAATGTGTCAACGTGCGGGGGGGCACCAGTGTCGAGGTAATTGAGGTAATTATGTACATGTAGGCAGAGTTAGGTAAAGTGGCTATGCATAGACAATAACAGAGAGTAGTCTGGGTAGCCATTTTATTAGAAATTCAGGAGTCTTATGGCTTGGGTAGAAGCTGTTTAGAAGCCTCTTGGACCTAGACTTGGCGCTGCGGTACCGCTTGCCGTGCGGTAGCAGAGAGAACAGTCCATGAATAGGGGGGCTGGAGTCTTTGACAATTTTTAGGGCCTTCCTCTGACACCGCCTGGTATAGAGGTCCTGGATGGCAGGAAGCTTGGACCCGGTGATGTACTGGGAAGTACGCACTAACCTCTGTAGTGCCTTGTGGTCGGAGGTCGAGCAGTGCCATACCAGGCAGTGAAGCAACCCGTCAGGATGCTCTCGATGGTGCAAGCCCTGCCACATTCGATGAGCGTCGGAGCCAGTGTGGTACAATTCGATCTTAGTCCTGTATTGAAGCTTTGCATGTTTGATGGTTCGTCGGAGGGCATAGCGGGATTTCTTATAAGCTTTCGAGTTAGAGTCCCGCTCCTTGAAAGTGGCAGCTCTACTCTTTAGCTCAGTGCGAATGTTGCCTGTAATTAATGGCTTCTGGTTGGGGTATGCACGTACAGCCACTGTGGGGACGACATCCTCAATGCACTTATTCATAAAGCCAGTGACTGATGTGGTGTACTCTTCAATGCCATCGGAATAATCCCAGAACATATTAAAGTCTGTGTTAGCAAAACGGTCCTGTAGTTTAGCATCTGCTTCATCTGACCACTTCTTTATAGACCGAGTCACTGGTGCTTCCTGCTTTAATTTTAGCTTGTTAGCAGGAATCAGGAGGATAGAGTTATGGTCAGATTTGTCAAATGAAGGGCGAGAGAGAGCTTTGTACGCGTCTCTATAAATGCAACAGTTTCAGATTTAACTGAGTTACAGTTCATATAAGGAAATCAGTCAATTGAAAGAAATTCATTTGGCACTAATCTATGGATTTCACATGACTGGGAATACAGATATGCATTTGTGTACGTTGTCCGTAGCTTATGACTCCCCATATCATAACCCCACCGCCACCACGGGGCAGTGGTGATTTTAGCATGTCAATCTTGGTGGGGCAAACAACCCTTTTTTTAATGCATGCCAGCGAAGCCACTACACAACTCTATACAATAGATTAAATGCACTATAACGGTGACAAATGGTGCCCACAAACGTTTAGGGTCTACATAAAGCAGTCCCGACAATGGAGCTTACAGCTGACTTTCTTAAATAAATATTTGTTTCTACTGACTCCTTGTGTATTTGTGTAATTTGTGGATAAGAGCCGCGTTCTCCTTCAATAATAATGAATGTCGACATGAGTTTTGGCTTTTGAACCATGCGAACATTATTACATTTATGTTCAGTAAATTCAGAATGTAAGTATAAGCACAAGTATGTGCAAGTGCGAGCAAATGAGCTGCGAGCGGCCTATTTGATCAGCAATTTCGATAAAAGAAAAGCGATAGAAATTCAGGTAGATGTTAGTTCAGATGAATTCAGCAAGATGTCGAGGCCTTAACTTTACTCTCCTTTAAGTCACCACAGAGAGAGAAAGAGAGAGAGACCCAGACTCAGCGGTTAGCCTACCATTTTAAGTCTTTTATTAGGTCTATGTGGTCTAAAAAGGAAGGACAATACATTCACGAGGAACCACCTGTATAGACAATATACAGACGCACTGACAGCGCATTGCGCAAACAAAACAACCCTCGCAATATCAACTGGAATTACATGGGTCTATTACTGAACTTTTTGTTGAACAAAAATATTTGAATGGGAAGAGACTGTCACTGGCGAACATGGTTACGAGGAGGGGATACTATAATGTTGTTGGAGAAAAGCACCTGAGCTAATTAGAACACACAAAGTAAGCAAAACAATGATATGCATCATTCTAACATTCCCTAAAATTATGAATATGATACTAATGAGATAGACCTATATAAGCAATATAACAATGCAGATGTACGAACAATGACATATATGATGGTAAGCAGGTTAACCTCACTAGGGGTGTGTGGACGCTAGCGTCCCACCTGGCCATTCATCCAGTGAATGTGCAGAGCACCAAATTCAAAAACAGAAATACTCATTATGAAAATTAATGAAACATACAAGGGTTTAAAGATAAACTTCTTGTTAATCCAACCACAGTGTCAGATTTCAGAAAGGCTTTACGGCGAAAGCAAACCATGCGATTATCTGAGAACAGCGCCCAGCAGACAAATCATTACAAACAGTTAGCAGCCAAGAAGAGGAGTAACAAAAGTCAGAAATAGTGATAAAATGTATCACTTACCTTTGATGATCTTCTTATGGTTGCACTCCGAAGACTCCATGTTATACAATAAATGTTCATTTTGTTCGATAATGTCCTTCTTTATGTCCAAAAACCTCAGTTTTGTTGGTGCATTTTGTTCAGCAATCCATTGGAACAAAGCGCGGTCACAACAGACAGACGAAAAATCTAAAAAGTACAATAAAAGTTTGTAGAAACATGTCAAACGATGTTTAAAATCAATCCTCAGGTTGTTTTTGTCATAAATAATCAATAATATTTCAACCGGACAAAAGCTTCGTCAATAGAAAAGGAGAAACAAGAAAGGCGCGCTCCTGATCGCGCGCTGGACTCATGTCTGGAAATGTCCACTGTCCACTCATTGAAAGTGCTGTATCTCCCTCATTTTTCAGAGTAAAAGCCTGAAACAATGCCTAAATGTAGAAGAAGCCATAGAGATCGTGAACTGGGTCCTAAGTCTTTGTATGGTTGATAGGCTTTCAATGGAAAAACAGCCTTTCAAAATAATAGTACTTCCTGGATGGATTTTCCTCAGGTTTTTGCCTGCCATATCAGTTCTGTTATACTCACAGACATTATCTTAACAGTTCTGGAAACTTTAGAGTGTTTTCTATCCAAATCTACCAATTATATGCATATCCTAGCTTCTGGGCCTGAGTAGCAGGCAGTTTACTATGGGCACGCTTTTCATCCAAAATCCCGAATGCTGCCCCCTACCCTAGTGAAGTTTTAAGAGGCAAGCCGTAATTTCGATTAAGACATGAGCGAGTTGAGACGGATGTAGCCTATATGCCGCCTATTCGTTCAGCACTTTTGAAATGGACAGCGACATAATTCAGAACATGTGCCGTTCTTACAGTATTCTCCCTGTACACCAAGTCAGAACTGTAGGATGAATAGCAGGGGCACATAACCAGACAATGAAAGCTGTTACAATATTCGATGACATTTCTTTAAAACACGCTGTAGGCTACATGTGCACTACCAAGTCAGAACAGTATCCTATATGCCTATTTGTTCAGCTCTTTTGAAATGGACAGCGAAATAATTCAGAACCTGGGCCGTTCTTACAGTATTCTCCATGTACACCAAGTCCGAAGAGTAGGTTAAATTAACAGGGGCACATAAGCAGACAATGAAAGCTCTTACAATGCGGGCAAGTAAGCAGGCAATGAAAGCTGTTACAATATTCGATGATGACATTATCTCTAAAACGAATGGGGAACCACAAAAGTCAGAACTGTTGTACAAACAGGCTCCGCAGTGCTGTCTCACAATTGCCACACAATTTAATGCATGCTATAATTCTGGCAAGCGCGTACCTATTCTCCTCCGTTTATTGGTTGTGAAGGTCGATGGCTCGTCTATWTGTGGTGTCTAGCTGAGCCACAACTTTGATTTCCCCAGTCAATCCTAGTTTAGCAGCATTGTCTATATGTGTTGTCTATATGATTTAGGTCCTTAAACCCAGACTTGGACAACACAACCTCTCCACTGAATAGCAGGCAGGGGAAGCAAAATAGTGATTGCTTTGAGATGCTTGCAATTAGCCATTGAATCGTTCCAAACCACTCACTGTTGAATTTGCGATTTCCGACTTCTTGTGTAATGTTTATGGCCGATGAGCACCGAGAGGTTTTATCTCTAATTTCTCTTCACATGACAAGGATTGAAAANATCTAAATCAATTTTAGAATAAGGCTGTAACGTGACAAAATTTGGCAAATGGAAGGGTTGTGAAAGCACTGTAACTTTTAGCATTTTGCTCACCATTCATTGCACATAAAAACGTTACAGGTTCATTGACTGAGTGCATGAACCACCTACTCGCTCCAAATCAAAATGTAATTGTATCTGGCATACCATTGCCAGAAATATCTACACTGATAAATGCTATCCTTTTTCATAAACGGGAGACATGAAATGGTTAGGAGGCACAATTTATTCTAGGTTACTGAAAATTCCATTCGGGGAGACTTCCCCTTCGGCTAGTTTACAAAAATAGATTGATGTGCGGAACATTTTTTTAAACAAATGTAATGCTGTCACGCCCTGATCTGTTTCACCTGTCCTTGTYCTTGTCTCCACCCCCCTCCAGGTGTCGCCCATCTTCCCKATTATCCCCTGTGTATTRATACCTGTGTTCGCCAGTTCGTCTTGTTCGTTCAAGCTTACCAGCGTTTTTCCTGTCAGCTTCTATCGTTTCCCAGCCTCTCTTTCCTCGTCCCCCTGGTTTTTGACCTTTGCCTGTCCTGACCCTGTACCCGCCCGCCTGACCTCTCTGCCTGACCCTGACCCTGAGCCTGCCTGCCGTCCTGTACCTTTGCTCCACCTCTGGATTACTGAACTCTGCCTGTCCCTGACCTTGAGTCCGCCTGCCGTCCTGTACGTATGCCTTACCCTGGATTTTCGACCACTGCCTGCCTTGACCTGTCTTTGCCTGGCCCTGTTGCTACAATAAACATTGTTACTTCGACAGCCTGGGTCTTACCTTGATCCCTGATAAATGCACATTCAATATCTCAAGGGAGTTGAATGTCCATCAGTGTAAATTCATCTCCTCTCTCCGTCCTGCTCGAACTCACGATATACTTATGTTTTCCATCAGAGGCCATACAACTTTTGGTAATAGATTGATTCAGCCAGCCAAATAAGAAGAAAACAGCTCAGTTTTCCCTCTCCTCCATCTCTCTCTTCTCTCCTTCACTTCCCCTCCCAGTGGAGTGATAAATGAATATGATATTTATTGTCTCTGTCCTTGTCCTTGTCCTTGTGTCTGTCTGTGTCCCTATCCTTGTTTATGTCATTCTCCCTCACTGTCCTTGTCTCTGCCACTGTCCCTGAGCCCTGTCCCTGTCCAATAGCAAGTACAAATAGACAGAAATCAGGCCACAAAATGGGTACAAAGCATGGCAAAACCTTCAGGGAATTTAACCCTATCAGTCCCGAGACCCCAGCAAAAATAGGATTTTCATTTATCTAACTTTAATTTATCTGCATGTCCAGCCCTTATATTTAGCCTCACAATTAAGTGTTTTACTTTTTTTATTTTCAGGACAACCAGGGCTATAAGTAGAACACAAAACTAGTTGACATAAAAAGTTGCATTCATGAGTTTTATTGACAGATTTCAATAAAAAAATAAGGTCCGACAATGCAAAAACCTGATAGAAATGAATTAAAATGAATGCTGTTAGTACAAAAATAGTTTGCTCAGTGGAAAATTAATATCCTGACAACTGTGTGGAGTTTGGAGTTTTTGACAGGAACTATGTGAGCTTATTTCAGTATTATAGACACTGTCCTGAGATTTCCTATGATCTTCTATGTAGAAGAACCCCTTACCTTCTACGACTCTTGTGTAGCTTGTGAGCGTCATACAATCTCTGTTTTTCATAGATAGCTTTTAATGGTTTGTAGCTCAAACCATAAAAAAAACGAGAGGTCTTCTCTGGTCCAAACAGTTGGAACCAGACCCGAATGGACTCGAGTGACATTTTTTAAAATGTTTATCAGCCAAGTTGCTCTTCTGGTTAAAGGCTAAAGGCCCAGTGCAGTCAAAAATGTGATTTCCTGTGTTTTATATATATTTTCAAATTATGAGGTTGGAATAWTACTGTGAATTGGGGGAGGGGAAGCTCTAATGCTACCTATGCCATCACTCAACACGCTGTCAGGCACGGGGGCGTTTGAGCCAACCCCCCTGACACACACACCGCCAAAGCAGTGCAGGGACGGGGATTCAGGTCCAATCACTCCAAGAGGCAGGCTTCTGACAGCAAGTCCATCAAGGGATGCATACAGTCACTACYCATGCATGCAATGCATGCCACAACACCTTCCTTTCAGTCAATTATCTGTCTCGAAGGACCATGTAAAAACTGGGTCCCACTCTAAACGAAGTACAATTAAAAGCTTTATATAGCATACATAAACGTTTCATAATCACTACATAAATGCTTCACAAATCAAGCATATGTCATATT
>NC_036857.1:38076420-38093681 GCF_002910315.2 Salvelinus sp. IW2-2015
CGAAATGGTCTAAAAGTGACAAAAACATTCCCACTGAAGTATTGCAAGATCTGACATAACGCCACTAGTTATCCCATTCTATGTATTTACATATACACTTAAGAGATTTGTGAAGCAATTGATGTAAGTGATATGAAACCTTATTGTATGCTATATAAACCTTTATAATTGTATTAGTTAAATGGGAACAAGACCTGTTTGTCCTAATTCCGCAGGGGGGGGAACTAGGACCATCACCCCCTTATGACTTAAGCTGGACTGTCCTGTCTGGCCCACTATCAGCGGTCCGTCAAGAAACCAGGCAATGGTCCATGAATCAGCAGTTTAATTAACTCTTATCACCCAACCACACAGATTTCATAAGTATATCAATATATAATGCCCTTTTACTGTAAGACTTTTAAAAAGCCCACCCTGAAATGGATGGAGTGACATCAACCAAGTGACATTCGTTAATAGACCATAAGAGAGAGAGTCCCCACTCCGCCATTAAGACCGCTACCCAACAGTCCGCAAATTCTTGCTGAAAAAATTGCCTCATTCCTAAGAATAATTTAAAAAATAAATTTTTGACAATTAATTAAAAACAATCATGTAAATACTTAATTTTACCCAGAAATGTATATATATTGAATATAAATGTACATTGACCTATACGAAATATCTTGTTATGTTGCAGGCAATCTAAATCAATACATTCACCATATTTAGTGTTAAAAATAAATATCAAATCATAATTTGATTATTGTCACAGCGACCGAGTACACAGTGAAATGCTTACTACAACCCTACCAACAATGTATATATAGAAAAATCCCCCAAAAAGTAAAGAAAGAATAACAAATAATTAAAAGCACAGTAAATAACAAGTACGGGCCAATATACACGGACCGTACAACGTCAAGCTTGTACTCGGCGGGGCAACCAGTGAGATGTAATTGAGGTAATTATGTACATGGCAATTAGGTAAATGGCTATTGCCATAGACAATAACAGAGAGTAGTCTGGTAGCCATTATTAGAAATTAATTTGCGATTTCCGACTTCTTGTGTAATGTTTATGGCCGATGAGCACCGAGAGGTTTTATCTCTAATTTCTCTTCACATGACAAGGATTGAAAATGATTTGCCAGTAGATTGTCAATGTGATTCATGATGATGACTGCTTGTCTAGCTTGCTAGCTAAGATTTTGAAAGTATGATGTTGACATGATCAGTCCAATCAAAGCTATGGTAGATAAAACGTGATTTGACGTCAATTTWTCRGTGGCCAATGACCTTGAGCCTTCTTGGACGGGCACTTCTATTTTAAATCTATGGCASCACCCAAAGGGGCTTGAACTTTCTAGCTCTCCCTGTAGATTTTGCGGTGARGTTGTGTCCCCACGAGTGACAGAACACTGAGCCAATCACGGCGCAACTAGAGAACATTACCAACCCCTACGTTCTGTATTTTCCGCTGGCTGCCCCACCACCACAGAAAGCACTGAGCTAGGCTGAAACACCTGCATTTTGGAGCTGCCTTACTCAAGAAAGCATGTGGCTAATATAATATATATATATACACACGAAACTGCACATTTTAGAGTGGCCTTTTATTGTCCCCAGCACAAGGTGAACCTGTGTAATGATCATGCAGTTTAATCAGCTTCTTGATATGCCACACCTGTCAGATGAATGGATTATCTTGGCAAAGGAGAAATGCTCACTGGCAGGGATGTAAACAAATTTGTGCAATTTGTTTTTGAGAATAAGATTTTTTGTGCGTATGTAACATCTCTGGGACCTTTTTTTTCAGCTCATGAAACACTTTAAATGTTGCGTTTATATTTTGGTTCAGTGTATGTTATAGGCTAGGCAGAGCCGTGGTTGGGTCCATTCTGGGTATATTAGCTGTAGTTGCATAGACCCGAGAACAGATGACAAACAAACAGGACCCGACTCTGACATAAAGGAAAATATTTTTGGACCCGGATGACTGGAGTCCRAGGTAGGGTCTTGGGTGGACCCGTGAATACCTCTAATTAGGACACATCCAATGGGTGGTGAACTGTGGTGATGTCACTGAACAGGAAGGAAGTTCTAGGTATAAATTCCAATCAGAAGATCCCTCTCTCAGCCCCACCTGCTCTCCCTCCAAACACACACACACACATACTGAGTAGTGGCCGGTAGTAGAAGATTATTGTGCCTCGTTTCCCCATTTCCAAGCATCACACCTCTCTCGTGTTGTCTCTCTAGAGAAGCGTCGCTCTACCCCCCCCCACCCCCCCCTCACTTTCTCTATCTCCCCCCTCCTTCTCTCCTCTGAGAGGCTTCCATTCAGAGGGAGAGGCTCAATCAGCCTTGGCAGCTCTCAGGAGCTGTAGGTATTGATAGGAGGAGAGAGAGAGAGAGGGAGAGAGGGAGAGAGAGAGAAGAGAGATAGAGGCGCTCTGTGGAAGGGAAAGATAAAGAGGAGGAGAGGAGCTTCTCAGTTGTGAGTGTGTGGGTGGTCGGTGGGTGGTCTACATGGCTGGCAGTCTGTTTGGAAGACTCTCCCTGGAGGAGGACTTTGTCATGTCCCCGGAGGGCCTGGAACTCAGTGGGGAAGGTAAGGACAGAGGGCTGAGGTGATGCTAATGGTGATGGGGGTCATAATAAATGGATGAGGGTTTGGACTATATGGTGATAGGATAAGGGTTGTGACTCTGTGGTTCATCGATGGTGAAGGGATGAGGGTTTGGATTCTATGGTGATAGGATAAGGGTTGTGACTCTGTGGTTCATCGATGGTGAAGGGATGAGGGTTTGGATTCTATGGCTCATCTGTGGATGTGTTCCACTTACTTATTGGATGTTGTTTTATGTATTGGTCTTGAAGTGAAGCGTGAGTGAGAATGATTACCTATCTATTTGATTACCTACCTATAGATACAGTAGGTACAGACAGATGAGAGCCCAATAGGGTGTGGATGTGTCAGACTCATTGCTGTGAGGTGGGAAACTGTATTCACCTGATGTCAGAAATAACAAACAGCAGAATCTCAAGCATATGGTAGTACTTATATTTTTGTATGGTATTACTGTCCTTGATTTGACCATTGATAAAGTGTAATTATTACCTACTAGCTAAACGATGTATTGATCCAATGTCCATTATGACTAGGGGAAAATGAGAGTCCATAGAGAGAAAACATYTAGTACTTTAAACACAGCCCTCAAATGGCCATAGAAATAGAATCACTTTATTAGATTGTATTTCTATGATAAAAAACATTGTACTCTTTATGACAAATAMGGCTGCTCTTAACAGTAAATCACTGTGCCTGACAAAGCTGAATGAGTGTGTGGGGGAAGTGCTCTTCTATATTATATCCATAATTGATGGCGTTAAATATTTATATATTGCATTAGTGATGGGGGGAAAAATGATAGTTACATATCGGGATATTCTTTGTGACGATATATTGTATCGTTTTGACAATATCGCAATGTTATATTTGCACCAGTTGGCTGTACCTGCATAGCTTGTTCGCCATATTCTTTTTAAATAGGGAGCTAATTGCTTTTAAGAACTTTTATTTCCCATGACTGTTAAAAACWTGTTTTCTCATGGCTTTCTTGTGTCTCTGKAGCAGACATATGGGAATAAAATCACAGTATCGAATCGCAATACATATAGAATTGTGAGAATGGCAAAACATGTCGTATTGTCACCTAAGTATTGTGATAAAATTGTACCGTGAGGTCCCTGGCAATTCCCAGCCCTAATATTGCATACTCTACTGCATGCSTGTTCATGCTGTTTGCATTGATTGTTGTTGGTCATAGAAATCGAATAAAAGTTTATTGGCAGCATACACAGATTTTCAGATGTAATCGCCGGTGCAGCGAAATGCTTGTGTTTCTAGCTCCAACAGTGCAMTATTATATAGCAATAAAAAATAAAACAATACACACATAATCCAGAAAAATAAKAAAKTAAAYAAATWAAGAAATATGTTCAGTCACTGAACTCACAGCCACTAAGGAAATGTATCACTGTACAAATGGATAGGGGTCAAAATGGAACATGAAGCTTTCACAGGWCGTACTAGAATCAGGTGCCTTTGTTAGACATTATGTTGCATTGACTATCATAATACACTGATCAGAAATATTAACTCAACATGTAAAGTGTTGGTCCCATGTTTCATGAACCGAAATAAAAGATCCCAGAAATGTTCCATACGCACAAAAATCTTGTTTCTCTAAAATGTTATGCACACATTTGTTTACATCCCTTTTAGTAAGCATTTCTCCTCGACTATAAGCTTCCAACAACTTCTTTTTTTGAGAATTTGGCTGTATGTCCAACCGGCCTCACAACCGCAGACCACCTATAAACACGCCAGCCCAGGACCTCCACATCCGGCTTCTTCACCTGCAGGATTGTCTGAGACCAGCCACCCGGACAGCTGATGAAGCTGTGGGTTTGCAGAACTAAATCATTTCTGCACAAACTGTCAGGGAAGCACATCTGTGTGTTTGTCGTCCTTACCAGGGTCTTGACCAACCTGCAGTTCGGCGTCATAGCCGAATTCAGTGGGCAAATGCTCACCTTCAATGGCTACTGGCATGCTGGATAAGTGTGCTCTTCACAGATGAATCRCAGTTTCAACTGTACCGGGCAGATGGGGCAGTGTGGGTGAGCACTTTGCTGATGTCAACATTGGGAACAGAGTGRCCCKTGGTGGCGGTGGGGATATGGAATGGGCAGGCATAAGCTACAGACAACGAACACAATTGTATTTTATCGATGGCAATTTGAATGCACTGAGGTTCCGTGATGAGATCCAGAGGCCCATTGTCGTGCCACTCATCCGCCGCCATCCCCTCATGTTTCAGCATGTTAATGCAAAGCCCCATGTCGCAAGGATCTTTACACAATTCCTGGAAGCCCAGTCCTACCATGGCCTGCATACTCACCAGACATGTCACCCACTGAGCATGTTTGGGATSCTCTGGATCTACGTGTATGACAACGTGTTCCAGTTCCCGCCAATATCCAGCAACTTTGCARAGCCATAGAAGAGGAGWGGGACAACATTCCACAGGTCACAAATCAACAGCCTGATCATCTCTATGCAAAGATGTGTCGCACTGGATGAGGCAAATGGTGGTCACACCAGATACTGACTAGCTTTCTGGTCAACGGACCTACCTTTTCTCCACAATTAGTACTTACAATCTTTTCTCATCGCAGCAACTCCCCAACGGGCTCGGGAGAGGCGGAGGTTGAGTCATGCGTCCCCCGAAACATGATCCGCCTAGCCGAGCTGCTTTTTAACACACTGCTCGATTAACCCGGCTACCAGCCGCACCAATGTGTCGGAGGAAGCACTGTTCAACTAACGATCAAAGTCAGCTTASAGGCGCCCGGCCCGCCACAAGGAGTCGCTAGAGCGCGATGAGCCAAGGAGACCCCCCCCACCGGCCAAACCCTCCCCTAACCCGGACGACGCTGGGGCTACGAGGCTCTCGGTCACAGGCCGGCTGTGACAGCCTGGGATCGAACCATAGTCTGTAGTGGCGCCTTAGCACTGCGATGCAGTYCCTTAGACCGCTGCACCACTCGGGAGGCCTTCCCTACTTTTTTTTAAGGTATCTGTGACCAACAGATGCATATCTGTATTCCCAGTCATGTGAAATTCATAAATTACGGCCTAATGAATTGATTTCAATTGACTGATTTCCTTATATGAACTYTAAATCAGTAGACTCTTTGAAATTGTTGCGTGTTGCGTTTATATTTTTGTTCYGTGTGWGTTATTATATACATTATATGAACAGCAAGAGAGAGGTGAATGAGGAGTGCTTAAGATAATGCACGTGGTGCATACTGCTGTATAGCACAGTGAGTTCGAGATGTACAGTATCTTCCAATACAAGTTGACGTGACAGACAACACAGTCCTATGAACTACGCYGTCTGTCAGCACATTCACATTAGTCCTTCACTGAGGACCTCCCTCCTACCCAGTGCATTGTGTATTCTACGGGAGCTGCTATGCGGTAATTCATATGCAACTGTGCGCTTCTCAGAGCGGTCACGTCTGGGAGTTTCAGAGACAGAGACACAACCTTCAAATAACATCCCTCTCTCTCTGCCCTCTCTGGACCAGGACCTGTCACATTGAATACTCAATGATATGCACATTAGGTAATGGCCCAGGAAAGACATCATTGTGAACGTCCCAAATGGCACCCTATTCKCTATATGGTGCCCTAATAACCATATGGCTCTGGTCATACGTTGTGTACTATAAAGGGATTAGGGTGCTATTTGGGARGCAGCCTTCAGCACCATTGATGATGAGTAAGGGGAGTTTTCATGTATGATTAGGCTGTCAGTAAMAAAAGTGTGGTGCCATAGAAGGGTGACTGCTGAGACAGAATACTCTTTCTTAGTGAATTGGACTGACAGTGACAGTCTTACATCCTGATGTGATTATGTGGTTTGGTAACGATGGTAATAATACCTGGGTTTTATATTGCCATTTTCAACGACCCAATGATGGTTTGGTGACAATGGTGACGTCGTCATCTCTGGCATGTCACGTAATGCCATGTCATATTGCTATTGACGCGTTATTATATATTATAATTGTCATTATAGAAATGAATAAAGTGTGTCTACACCACACATTTGTCATTGTTTCGTCCCTGACAGCCGTCATATAATAAGCCTGTCGTTCAATCCTGTTGTTATATCCTGGACGTACTGGAGTTAAATATAACGGGAGCTAAATATCACTGGTCGTTGTCTGGACTGGTGACCTTCATCTTGATAACGAGGTCTGAGTCCTTCTGAGGCACGTAGACTGGGACAACGACCATCGCCATGGAGATGTTGTGCTTTCAACGGCTGCTATACTGTAGGCCCTTCAGAGGGCTTGTTGTGTTCTCGAGGGAAGGGGGGGTTGGAAATATCTTAACTGTCAGAATATGCAACACACATACCGTATATTGTACGCATGCATGCACACAAATGKWTGCACACAAATGCACACAGATACACACACACTGCATGCACATGTACTGCACACAAACATCAGCCCAAATCAATTGTCTTAACAGTGAAGTTACTGTGTCACTAGGTGAATGTTGACTTCAAGTCTTGAGACTCTGTTCACAAACTAGAAGTCCATTTGCACACTAGACTGGCTCAATTGATAATACAATAACTCTTGTGCTGGATGGCGTTTTGAATTATATTTGATGTAGTCTAGATGTTGGTTGAAAGTGGGAATTTAAGGCTTTTCTTCAAGGGTTCCAAGTTCAGAAACACGGCACATACAATAATGAAAGCTAGTGATTCAAAGTGCATGTTCCATCAAKAATTCCTAATCAGTGACATACCACTCAGGAATAAGCTCCAATCCAAAAAATGTACTGAATATTGTCCACTGACAGTCATCATCTTTACTGGAGGCCTTAGTTTAATTACACAACTCCGTAGCAAAGCAGGGAATATTATTATGTTATGTCTACTGCCTCGAACTGTTTCATCATTTCTCGGTCAACTCTAYTGTTGTAAAAGTCTTTCTGCCGATAGATCATTTAGGCAATTTAGGGTGTCAGTAATTGTTCATATGAAATGTATTTGATTTATAAATCGCTCCACGGCAGTGCACTTACTTCTTAAAAGCCATTTAACAGCAATTCCTTACAGTCATATCAAACAGCTCATGAAGGAGCAAAGTCGAAGAAGGAACGAAGGAAAGAAGGAAACTACCCAAATAGCCTACAGAAACASTACCTGTTAAGACTCTCAAGACATGCCAGTGTGAATCACTCTGTAGTTCTTCAGCAAACTCAAATGTTTAAGCCATAGCTTCGTCTATAGACATTATTAGTCTGTATTTCCTACATCCTTCAATCCTCTAAAAAAACAACATCCACAGTACATCCTGTTGTTATTGTCAGACGCTCCATATTGAGATCTGCACGCACTTTAGGCAACTCGTCTGACATATGTCTGGCAACAACAGACAGATCTCAGAACAGTCACTACACAACAAAAAACACCCACTGCCCCTGTCTCACTCACTTGAGCCACAGAGCTCCATAGCAACCGGTTGCCTCTGCTAATACTARGAGGTTAATGTTCCCCACTGTGTTCCCATACCAGAACCACAAGCAATAACACCTCTGAATGGTTCGGTGACACAGAACATTGGAGCTTTAATTGCAGCTTCTTGTTGTTGTTGAGGTGACCAGTATGATAATGCATGAATGCTGGGTGACTCAAGGTAGTCCCCTCTCCCTATTATATTTTCAGGTATTTTCTAGTTTAAAGATGTCTACCTGTTTCTCTTAAGCAAACAGAGGTTATTACAACCCAGTAAACCCACTGTGTGGTTTTCGTTWTGCCATTGATGTACATATTGGGACCGTAGCAGCTTCCCCGTGAGATCAACTGAAGCTTTTAACAGTCACAGGCTGGTCACCTGTGGCCTCATGCGGTTGTTTTGGGCAGAAARGGACAAGGAGGGAGCATTATTTGACAATAGTTTTACCTTTTGMGATTGGCTAGCGGCCAAGTCTCCGTCTGTCGGCCATTTTAGGKTGTTAATGAAGCGGGTGGAATGTGGTAATCCKYCTGACTGCTGTAGGAGACCCAATGTTCACTCTGTTTCCCTGTTYAACCGGGATTAAGTCAAGCGTGAGGATATTTTTTTTTGACAACTTCCTGCTTTTATTGGTAGAGTGACTTGATTTACCTGACCTATTCCTTTTAGCTACTAGTAGAGCCTGTTCTTGGTAGAGTAATACACTGAGTGTATAAAACATTAGGAACACCTTCATAATATTGAGCTGCGCCCCTTTTGCCCTCAGAACAGCCTCAATTAATTGAGGCATGGACTCTACAAGGTGTCGAAAGCGTTCCACAGGGATTCTGGCCTATGTTGACTACAATGCTTCCCACAGTTCCACACTTTCAAAAGATATAAGTGGTTTGAGTGTGTCACGAACTGCAATGCTGCTGGATTATTCACGCTCAACAGTTTACCGTGTGCATCAAGAATGGTTCACCACCCAAAGGACATCCGGCCAACTTGACACAACTGTGGGAAGCATTGGAGTCAACATGGGCCAACATCTCTTTGGATGACGGATTGCAAAAGGTGGTGCAACTCAATATTAGGAAGGTGTTCCTAATGTTTTGTACACCCATTGTATATGTGTCTGTGTATGCCTGTGTGGGTGTGTGCATGAGTGAGTGCATGTGTGCTAAGGTGTGGAGAATCAGAACAGGTGGTCAGTTCAGTTCAAGTGTTCAGCAGTCTGATGTCTTGTAGATAGAAACTGTCTCTGAGTCTCTTGGTATCAGACCTCATGCTCCAATACCGTCTGCCCAACGGTAAGGGGGGAGAACAGCTCGTGGCTGCGGTGTGTGGGGTCCTTGATGATGCTGCATGACTTCCTCAGGCAGTGTTTCGAGTAGATGTCCTGGATGGGTGGGAGCACTGTCCCAGTGATGTACTGGGCCATCTTCACCACGCACTGGAGGGCCTTGCCGTCATGGAAGCAGCAATTCCCGTACCAGGCCGTGATGCAACCGGTCAGGACGCTCTCGATGGTGAGGCAGTAGTATTTGGAGAGGACCGGGGGTGGCATGACGGATTTCTTCAGCCGCCTTAGAAAGTAGAGAGGCTGTTGCTCCCTCTTGACAAGAGTTGTTTTTGTTGTTGGTCCATGACAAGTCCTCAGTGATGTAGATGCTGAGGAACTTAAAACTGCATACTCTCTCTACTGCAGTCCCGTTCTTAGGTCAACAATCAACTCCTTTGTTTTGCTGACGTTGAGAAGGAGGTTGTTGTCATGACACCACTTACTTCCTCCCGATAGGCTGACTCGTTCTTTGACTATAGCTCAGCATTCAGCCCTCCAAGCTCATCACTAAGCTCAGGACCCAGGGACTGAACAGCTCCCTCTGCAACTGGATCCTTGACTTCTGATGGGTCGTCCCCAGGGGGTGAGGGTAGGCAACGAAACATCCACCACGCTGACTCTCAACAAGGGGGCTCATCAGGGGTGCATGCTTAGTCCCCTCCTGTACTCCCTGCTCACCTACGACTGCGTGGCCACACACTTTTCCAACACCATCATTAAGGTTGCTGACAACACGACGGTGGTTGGCCTGATCACCGACAATGATGAGACAGCCTATAGGGAGGAGGTCAGTGACCTGGCAGTGTGGTGCCAGGACAACAGTCGTGGACTGCAGGAAATGGAGTGGCCGAGCACACTACCATCCACATCGAGGGGGCTGTATTGGAGAGGGCCAAGTTCCTCAGTGTCCACATCACTAAGGAATTATCATGGTCCACACACACCAACACAGTCGTAAAGAAAGGCAGGACAACGCCTCTTCCTCCTCAGGAGGCTGAAAAGATTCAGTATGGGCCCTCAGATCCTCAAAAAGTTATAAAGCTGCACCATTGAGAGCATCTTGACTGGCTGCCTCACCGCTTGGTATGGCAACTGCTCGGCCTCCGACCGCAAGGCACTGCAGAGGGTAGTGTGTACTGCCCAGTACGTCACTGGGGCCGAGCTCCCTGCTGTCCAAGACCTCTATACCAGGCGGTGTCAGACGAAGGCCCTAAAAATTGTCGAAGACTCCAGCCACCCAAGTCATAGACTGGTCTCTCTGCTACCGCATGACAAGCGGTACCGATGTCTGGAACCATAGCAAGCGGTACTAGCCTGGAACCAACAGGACCCTGAACAGCGTCTACCCCCAAGCCACCCCCAGGTTGTGAGGATCGGCAACGAAACATCCACCATGCTAAGACAAATAGTTAGTCCAGTTGCTATTGGTTAACTATTTAACTATCTGCATTGACCCCTTTTGCACTAAATCGTTTGACTCATCACATACGCTGCTGCTACTGTTTATTATCTATCCTGTTGCCTTGCCACTTTATCCCTACCTATATGTATGTCGCCAAGCTATAGTTACTCATTGTTCATTTATTCCTTGTGTTATTCTTTTTCTATTATGTCTCTTTTTTTATACGGGCAGACTGTATCCGAGCGTGAGGTCTGATACCGACAGGCTCAGGGACAGTTTCTATCTACAAGCCATCAGAACTGGACTGACCGCCCGCACACACGCGCACACACACACACGCACACACACACACACACACACGTTCATGCTACAAACGCATCACAACTGCTGCTGCCAGACTCTTATTACAGCATGATTGCTAAATACTGCACAATTGAAACACTTGCCTCTCAATCCCCCCCTTCCCCAAAACAGGGTAAATATTGGACTATAAATTGTGCCTTCCTGTATTATACTTATGCTCAAATGTTTATTCTATTCTACTGAACGATTTACTTTATGTTCATATTCTTATCTTTTATTGTTGTCGCATTGTCGAGAAAGAACCTGCAAGTAAGCGACTAATAAAACTTGAAACTACTACACTTTTTGTTGTAGTGTGTCAGGAAAAGTGAGCGAGGCAACCCAATCTGGCAACTGACACGCAGCGAGACACAAGAAGTAGGCCAAGTTGGATTTTTAATAATCCTTCTGAATAATACAATAGGTCCCTTATTCTCTTATCGCGTCACATTTCGCTCGTAATTTGCCTAGACATCAAACCTATTCCAAAACAGCAGAAAACCTCATCGAAAAGCATGGCAAGGCTACATATTTCCCCTGTCTGTGAGCTAGCMCTCCTTATTATCTTATTCAATCCATTGAAAGAGCCGACTATGTAGCGTTACATGATGTTGTCAGAATTGTAGGAACTGACGGGAATAGGAACAGGAGGGAATGTGAGGAGAGAGAGAGGGAGAGATAGCGAGACTGAAAAGGCYAGAGGGAGAGAGCGCGGTAATATGAGAGAAGCAAGGAAGGGCCCAGTAAACTAAAGTGTAAACAAACCCTGTGTGAAGCCGAAGCAAAGTAGTAGAACCAACATTTATTGTAAAAGTGTAGAGTGGGCACACTGTGGTGAGTGTTGGTTATTAAAGAGAATTATACAGGGCCTGTAAAAGCTGGGTCGGCAGTTTGATCTGTTCTCCAATCTGGCAACCTCCGCTCCAGATCTCCAGATGACAGTAGGGGTTTAGGGGGAAGAGGGGAGGGATAACGAGCCTTCACCACTGCACACATAATTCTTTGTTTAGGGAAGCAGATGGAGACTGGGTTTTTTAATTATGGCCTTACTTCCTCTCTTTCTGTCTTCCTTCCTGTCTTGTGAAAGCCAAATGAAGACAAGGGCTGCATCTTTAATCCTCATGTTTTGRTGCTGACAGCTGGGGGTGGAAGTGTTGAAGCTGCAGAACCTGTCAAGGGTCAGTATTACTACAGTAGGGCCTCCCGAGTGGCGCAGTGGTCTAAGGCACTGCATCGCAGTGCTAGCTGTGCCACTAGAGATTCTGGGTTTGAGTRCAGGRTCTGTCGCAGCCAGCCGCAACCGGGAGACCCATGGCGTGATGCACAATTGGCCCAGCGTCGTCCGGGTTAGGGGAGGGTTTGGCCGGCAGGGATGTCCTTGTCCCATCGCGCACTYGCGACACCTGTGGCGGGCCGGGCACAGTGCATGCTGACACGGTAGCCAGGTGTACGGTATTRCCTCTGAGACATTAGTGTATTACTACACTAATGTCTCTATTATTGAGGAGAGGTCTGTAATGATAGGACAGGTGTTAAAAGATGATAGGTTACGCAACAGACAGTTGCTTGTATTCGCTTGAAGATGAACAGTATCGTTCTGATTATGTGGTAACAGATCRGTCGTCCGTCAATTGGGGCGGCAGGTATCCTAGTGGTTAGAGCGTTGGACTAGTAACTGGAATGTTGCAAGATTGAATCCCCAAACTGACAAGGTAAACATCTGTTGTTCTGCCCCTGAACAAGGCAGTTAACTCACTCTTCCTAGGCTAGTTAAATAAAGGTTAAAAAAAATGAAAAATAATAATTTGTGTGTGTGATTCATAGTGTGTTCCTCTTAAAAAGTGGCATGCTTGAGGATTTAGAGAAGACTATAGTGTACGTATGTGACTTCCATTCATCTTAACAAGTCAAGGCTGTGTCTGATGTACAATGAATGGCTGACCTTGACAGAGCTCCTTACAGCCTTGCTGTGAAGTGTCTCTATAGTGATGTGAGTACAGAACTACTTGTCACTTTTGACCTTGTGTCACACTGATCCTCATGTAATGGAAAAGATACACAACTTCTCTCCTCTCTATATTTGATGTCTTCTAGTCCCCTCTTTGCCTTCAGAGCTAGTGTTATGGAGTGAGGTGGAATTAGTAGAAGTTACTCGTAACCACTGATATGGGGTCAGATGTTTTTCATAACCCCAATGATTATCAAATCAAATGTTATTAGTCACATGCGCCGAATACAACAGGTGTAGACCTTACAGTGAAATGCCTTTATTTATGAGCCCCTAATCAACAATGCAGTTAAAAAAATTACGGATAGAATAAGAAATAAAAGTAAAAAAGTAATTAAAGAACAGCAGCACAATAACAATAGCGAGACTATATACAGGGTTCAGCGTTTGAGGTAATATGTACATGTAGGTAGAATTATTAAAGTGACTATGCATAGATGATAACAGAGAGTAGCAGCGGTTTAAGAGAGGGGGGGGGGAATGCAAATAGTCTGGGTAGCCATTTGATTAGATGTTCATCTATGGCTTGGGGAAGAAGCTGTTAGAAGCCTCTTGGACCTAGACTTGGCGCTCCGGAACCGCTTGCCGTGCGGTAGCAGAGAGAAAGTCTATGACTAGGGTGGTTGGAGTCTTTGACAATTTTTAGGCTTCCCTCTGACACCGTCCTGGTATAGAGGTCCTGGAAGCTTGGCCACGTGACGTACTGGCCGTCTCACTACCCTCTGTAGTGCCTGTCGGTCGGAGGCCGAGCAGTTGCCATACCAGGCAGTGATGCAACTCAATGGTGCAGCTGTAGAACCTTTTGAGGATCTGAAGACCATGCCAAATCTTTTCAGTCTCCTGAGGGGAATAGATTTTTGTCGTCCCCTTTTCACAACTGTCTTGGTGTGCTGGACCATGTTTTTGTTGGTGATGTGGACACAAGGACTTGAAGCTCTCAAACCTGCTCCACTGCAGCCCCGTCGATGAAAATGGGGGCGTGCTCGGTCCTCTTTTTCCTGTAGTCCACAATCATCTCCTTTGTCTTAATCACATTGAGGGAGAGGTTGTTGTCCTGGAACCACACGGCCAGATCTCTGACCTCCTCCCTATAGGCTGTCTCGTCGTTGTCGGTGATCAGGCCTACCACTGTTGTGTCGTCTGCAAACTTAATYATGGTMTTGGAGTCGTACCTGGCCATGCAGTCATGAGTGAACAGGGAGTACAGGAGGGGACTGATCATTACCCCTGAGGGGCCCTTGTGTTGAGGATCAGTGTGACGGATGTGTTGTTAAGGTTAGGATCTTGTTAAGGTTAGCATCTTGTTAGGATTGAGGAGAGGGTAATCTGATCCTAGATCTGTGGTTAGGCGCAAACAATATTATAGTGGGAGGCATGATCCAGGGTCTGTGTGTCTCCAAACTGCAGCACAGGCACTCCTAAGGGAGCTAATTAAACTGCTTAGCTGTGCTACAATTGGACAGATCCTCTCTGAGTGACATATCACACCCTKGTTAGAGAGGGATGCCTTTTTAGGAAGTGATGACATGGGCAAAATAACTTTKGTGGATTCCCACTGTGACTTCTCTAACAATTGACATGTCTGTTGCATTGCTATTTGTTGGTGATGGGACAAGACAGTGAAGATGAACAAAAAGCTATCCAACAAAATGAGGGATGAATAAAGTTCTGWGAACAAAAGCCACTGACTCCATCGTTCAGTCAGCCAGGTTGTTATTGTAAAAGAGAATGTGTTCTCAATGACATACCTGGTTAAATAAAAATCAGTCAGTCAGTGATAGTTAGTCACAGGAGCGGTACGTGGGTAAAATCAAAAAGCCATATTGCAACCTATGTGTTGTGATAATTGCGTTGTTTGCTCTATAATTAGTTAATATGCCTTGATGCCGTTAGGCTATGTATACAGTGGTTCTTCCTTTAAAAGTTTTGAGCTTATGCCACAACCATTTGTGGTAGATGGTGGCAGATTGTGGCAGATTGTGGTAAATTGCGTCATTCTGGCAACAATGGCTGACGCTTAAATAACGTGCCATAGAAATCRGTGGCACCCCGCAAGCTGTGCCGCAACTTTTAAAAAGAAGAACCACTCTAGGCCTAACGCCGAGACAATAAAAAGACACAGTGGCAGAAAAAAATTCAACCACTGTCACGCCCTGACCTGAGAGAGCCGTTTTATTTCTCTATTTAGTTAGGTCAGGGTGTGATGTGGGGTGGGCATTCTATGTTTTGTATTTCTTTGTGTTTAGCCGAGTGTGGTTCCCAATCAGAGGCAGCTGTCTATCATTGTCTCTGATTGGGAATCATACTTAGGTAGCCTTTTTTCCCACCTATGTTGTGGGATCTTGTTCTTGTATTGTTGCTGTTGAGCCCTACAAGGCTGGACGTTTCGTTGGTTTTCTCTTTCTTGGTTTTGCTGGTTATCATTAAAGAATATGATTAACCTACCCCACGCTGCATCTTGGTCCACTTCTTCAGACGAGCGTCACAACCACACATWTGTTTCATTACAAAACCGGAGAGCAACATCCAGTGAAGTCCACAAAACATATTGCGTGTAACAAGCAGTTACATGACCTACAGCAGGGTCAAGCAAGGTCATGTTTCTGACATTTTCGGATGACTAAACAACTATTGATTTAGAACCACAGAGAGTTACCGCAAGTTGCAAAGAAAACAGGAGCTGCCTCCTCCATTCCAGCACCATTTCAACTTCAACATGATRTAATCATGTATGCTTAGTCTAATACAGTGACAACTAAAAGATACCAAAAACAGTTTAGTCCAATCAACGTTAGCTAAATATGACGTGGCTGTCCATGGTACTGATTTATGTGTGTGGTGTGTGTGCGTACGTGCGTGCAAGTAGAAAGAACATGTCGACTCACCCAACTTGTAGAGAAACGCCAATGCCATCCTCCTCTCTTTCATATTGATGAAACGGTCTATCACTCTGTCATACAGTACATGCTTTTATTTTTTGTTGTCCTATGCTACCTGGCTAAAATACTTTCTTTCTAGCCTAACTTCCTTTCATGGGCAATGATACGCCAGGCTAGCTAGTTAACATTAGCATATTACATCTAGCTACATGTTGAACTTCCATCCTCTCAGGCCAGGGACACAATGTATGAATTTATGTTTGGATCAGAATCGCCGTTATAYTCATTGGCCAGTATGGAGAATAAAATAAATCCACAAGTCCAAATCCCTATCTCCGTCCATGACTAATTTAGGAAAGGAACAATTTTAGATCCTGGGACTAAAAACACCTCCTCTGCAACTGGATCCTGGACTTCCTGACGGGCCGCCCCCAGGTGGTGAGGGTAGGTAGCAACACATCTGCCACGCTGATCCTCAACACTGGAGCTCCCCAGGGGTGCGTGCTCAGTCCCCTCCTGTACTCCCTGTTCACCCACGACTGCATGGCCAGGTACGACATCAACACCATCAAGTTTGCAGACGACACAACAGTGGTAGGCCTGATCACCGACAATGACGAGACAGCTATAGTGGGAGGAGGTCAGAAACGCAGCCCGGTTGGTCCAAGAATAACAACCTACCCTCACGTAACCAAGACTAAGGAATGATGTGTGGACTCCAGGGAAAAAAGGAGGACCAAAGCCACGCCCCATTCTCACCGACGGTGTGTAAGTGGAGCAAGGGTTGAGAGCTTCAAGTTCTTTGGTGGTCCACATCACAACAACAGAAATGGTCCATACAGCTTCAAGTTCTTTGTGTCCCACATCAACAACAAACTATAATTGGTACAATACACACCCAGGCAGCCGTGAAGAGGGCACGACAAAAGCCTATTCCCCTCAGGAAACTAAAAAGATTTGGCATGGGTCCTGAGAAATCCTCAAAAGTCTACAGCTGCAACATCGAGAGCATCCTGACTGGTTGCAGTTTACTGCCTGGTACGGCAATTGCGTCGCCCTCTACTGCAAGGGGCACTAGAAGGGTAGTGCGTACAGCCCAGTCATCACTGGGGCTAAGCTGTTGCCATCCGGACCTTCTACACCCAGGGCGGTTCAGAGGAAGGCCACTCGGAAACAGTAATCAAATGGCTTCCAGGACTATTCATTGGTGTGT
>NC_036857.1:38093706-38095182 GCF_002910315.2 Salvelinus sp. IW2-2015
GTGTGGTCCTGAGATCCTCAAAAGTCTACAGCTGCAACGATCGAGAGCATCCTGACTGGTTGTCATTACGCCTTGGTACGCAAATTGCTCGCTCTGACTGCAAGGCACATAGAAGGGTAGTGCGTACAGCCCAGTACATCACTGGGGCTAAGCTGTCTGCCATCCGGACCTTCTACACCAGGCGGTCAGAGGAAGCCACTCCGAAACAGTAATCAAATGGCATTCCAAGGACTATTGCATTTGTGTGTCCCCCCCCACCCCTCTTTTTAAACTCTGACTATCTCTGTTTATACATATATGCATAGTCACTTTAGCTATACATTCATGTACATACTACCTCAATTGGGCGACCAACCAGCGCTCCGCCATGGCTAACTAGGGCTCTCTGCATTGTTGTCCCACCCCAACACCCGCCAACCCCTCTTTTACGCTACTGCTACTCTCTGTTCATCTATATGCATAGTCACTTTAACCATATGCTAGTACATGTACCTCTAATCAATAGCCTACTAACCCGGGTCTGTATGTTAGCCTCCGTACTTTTATAGCCTCGCTACTGTATATAGCCTTGTCCTTTTTAACTGTGTTTTATTTCTTTACCTACTATTGTTTCACTCTAATACTGTTTTTTTGCACTATTGAAGTAAACATTTCACTTGTAAGGTCTAGTTGTAATTCGGCGCACGTGACAAATAAACTTTGAATTGATTTGAGATAGCTAGCTAGCCACCGGAGGACAACAAAACAACAACAACAGCAACAATTCAAGTTTCTTTCTGTCAATAATGACGTTTTGCTTGTAATGTGATTGGTCTGAAGCCAAATCCAAACTGGCTTCCCTTGATACTTTTTTTGGTGCCCCAGGACCATTTACAGCTGAGCTCATGCAGTTTAGCTCAYCGCTGATTGGCTATTATTTTWTMTTWTTTTTTATCAAGGGAGACCAAATGCTTGCTGGCTTTTGCGGCGGCAACAATGTCATACTCTTTCTGACCAGACAGCATCAGATAGATATGCTGCACATACTGAGACAGAGGGGCGCTGTTTCGTTCGCTCTGATGCTTTCTCCAGTGAGACATTCAGCCTCTTGCGAATTGAAGGACATTTATGAAACACAGAGAGACGAGAGATTAAAAAAAAAAAAACATTCTAGTTACATTTTTCGGGGAAGCCTGGCTTCCCTTGGCACCCATGAATACACACCACTAGTCAGTCAACTTTACTTTAATGCGTCCCTTTTGTTATGTAAAACCAGTGGACCAACTGCACTGCCAACCTTTCTAGTAATACAAGTAGAGTTGTCGACGTGACTTTGTCAGATTGTACAGTTCCCGCTGCCCCCCGTCTCTCCCTACTGTGACTACATCGGAGAGATAAAAGAGAGAGAGACTGAGGAAGAAGGGAAGTAAGATGCTGTTAACACTGACAGAAAGAGACTTCAAAGGGAAGGGAATGACAGTGGTGAAATTGCTCTGT